>NC_025998.2:56082750-56137869 GCF_000442705.2 Elaeis guineensis | reverse complement strand
GATTTGATGATTACAAAGCAGATTGAAGGGATACAATCAATTGAAAAATCCTTATGCTCTTCAAGGGCAAAATCGTAATTTCACTAAAATCCTGATTTGATAGTACCATTTGGTAGAACAAATGATTTGAAATCTATTGGTGAAAATTTCATTGTGTTTGGACTAATATTTTTGAAGTTATGAAGGTTTGAAGTGCATGAGTCGACTCATGAGTCAACTCATGGCACTATGAGCTGAATGGCACGAAAAAATTCCCATGGACGCTGGATTTTTGGCTTGGCACGACCTGTGAGTCGACTCATGAGTCGACCCACAAGGCATGAGTCGACTCATGAGTCGACCTGCTGATTTGAGCCGAAAATCCAGAAATCAGATCTTCTGGTCTGTTGCAACAGAAGTCGACTCATGAGTCGACTCCTGAAGCATGAGTCGACTCATGAGTCGACCCCTGCGACGGGAAATGTCAGCAACGGCTATTTTTTGCCCGTTTTAATTGCCATTTATGCTTCCTAAAAATCCTCTAACGGCTCTTTATCTGCCTAAATTGTTTTCTCTTGCTTCTAATGCTACAAAATGCTTTAAATGATGAAAGAAATTGCAGATTAAATAGCGGATCAAACGTGAAATCAAATGAGAAGAGAAAAGAGAGGAAAAGAGAAGAACAGAAGAGAGGATCCGAAATTTGCAAGAAAAAGCCTGAGATCAACGAAATATCCATAGAGAAAAAGAGAGAGGATCCACAATATACCAGAGAGATTGTGAAAGAGAAAAGGAAGATCTTTCAAGGAGAGAATTCTTCACGCCTATCGTTTCAACCTTGATCTAGAGATCGTTCAAAGCTTTCAAGAGATCTTCAATCAACAATCAACCTCTTCTCAAGCGTTCAACCGTTCATTCATCTTGAGAAAATCTGAAAAAGGGGTTCTTCATTTGAGTAAAGTTTTATTGTTATATTTGCTCATTTAAGGAGCTGTTATTGTATTCATCTGTGCTCTAAATATTCTTACTCTTTGTGAGTTTTTGCTCTTGTTTTTGGAGGATTTCCAAAACAAGGAAAGGTTGATCCGAACCTGAAATCGGAGTGTTTTGGGTTGGCTTGTACCGGGAAACAAGTGTTCTAGCTTGGGATAGCTAGGGTCGGAGTTTCCGACGTCTTGTATTCTAGCTTGGGATAGCTATGTCGGAGTTTCCGACGTTTTGTATTCGGGTTGAATACAAAGGATAGTGGATTAAATTCCCAAGTGGGATCTTGGGGAGTGGACGTAGGTGCAAGGTTAGCACCGAACCACTATAAATCCTTGTGTTTGTGGTGTGCTTTATCGCTTTATCTTATTTCTTTATTATATCCTTGCAATACTGCTTTAGTTAATTAATATTGATTTAAAGCCATTGTTTTGTTCTTCATAAGTTATCTGTTGGGCTTAAAATTTTTAGAAACCCAATTCACCCCCCCTCTTGGGTTGCATAGCTGGGCAACAAGTGGTATCAGAGCCAGTGCTCTAGCCCTTCTTTGATCTAACAATCAAAGAGCCAAAGATCTATGGCAACCCATGTTGGAACTTCTCTAGCCGAGGGGCAATCAACAAACCGACCTCCACTTTTCAATGGGTCTAATTACACCTATTGGAAAGCTCGGATAAAGATTTTCATACAAGCACTCGACTATGATATGTGGAGTATCATAGTGAATGGTCCTCACACACCCACCAAGATTATAGATGGTGAGGAGTCAACCAAACCCGAGAAAGAATGGATGAGGTTGACAAGAAATTAGCACAATTAAATGCCAAAGCTATGAATGTTCTTTATTGTGCACTAGATGCTAGTGAATTTAATCGCATTTCTACTTGTGCATCTGCTAAAGAAATATGGAATAGGTTAGAAGTCACCCATGAGGGAACAAATCAAGTAAAAGAGTCTAAAATAAACATGCTTATACATAAATATGAATTGTTCAAAATAGAGCATGATGAGTCCATAACTGCTATGTTTACTCGTTTTACTGATATAATCAATGGTTTAAAGAGTCTTGGCAAATCTTATACTAACAGTGAACTTGTAAGGAAGATT
Organism: Elaeis guineensis; assembly: GCF_000442705.2. NCBI lineage: Eukaryota > Viridiplantae > Streptophyta > Magnoliopsida > Arecales > Arecaceae > Elaeis > Elaeis guineensis. The sequence continues at coordinate 56,135,799 of NC_025998.2, read as the reverse complement.
CTCAGGTCACTGCCAAGAACTTGGGAAGCCAAGGTGACTGCCATCCAAGAAGCAAAGGACTTGAACACTCTACCTCTAGAAGAGCTTCTTGGATCCTTGATGACTCATGAACTTAGCATGATGCAACATCAAGAGGATGAAATCAAAAAGAAAAGAACCATTGCCCTCAAATCCACAACTTCACCTGATTATGAAACAGATGACTCTGAAGATGAAGATCAGGATGAGGAGATGGCTCTCATCACCCGAAAATTCAAGGAGTTTCTAAGAAAAAGGAAACAGGGGATGAGAAAGAAATTCACAAAAGGGGATCAAAGCATAGAAAAGGAGAAAGATCAAACCCTTATATGCTACGAGTGCAAGAAGCCAGGACATTTCAGATCCGAATGTCCTCAATTGAAGAAAGGTCCAAAGAAATTCAAAAAGAAGGCAATGATGGCGACCTGGAGTGCGAGTGATGACTCAAGCTCCGACGAGGAAACCTCAACCGAACAAGCCAATCTGTGCCTGATGGCACATGAAAATGAGGTAACTTCTGAATCCACTAGTGAATTTACTTTTGAAGAATTGCATGAAGCTTTCTATGATTCAATTGATGAATTAAAAACTAGGGAAAGAAAAACAAAGAGCTGAAATTGGAAAATCAGTCCTTAGTGAAACAAGCTGAAATTCTTTCAATTGAAAAATTCACATTGATTCAAGAAAATCAAAACTTTAAGGATGAAATTAACAGCTGAAATCTATAGTAGATAAGTTCACCTTAAGTTCAAACAAGCTAAATATGATCCTTGATAATCAGAAAGCTATATATGATAAGGCTGGACTTGGTTATAAACCCTGAAGAAACAAAAATTTTTGAAGGATATTTATGCAAATTATTCAAGCAAAAAGCCTACAAATATTACTTGTTTTAAATGTGGAAGAATAGGACATAAATCATACACATGTCTTATTAACAAATATGCAAACACAAAGAAAATATGGGTTCCAAAAGGAACCATTCTGACTAACCTGAAAGGACCCAAGAAAGCTTGGGTACCTAAGACAGAAACTTGATCTGTGCTTGCAGGTGTGTCTAGCATCCCAAGAAGGAAACAGGAAATGGTATCTTGACAGTGGATGCTCGAGACACATGACTGGTGATGAATCACAATTCATCACGCTTGATGCTAAGGATGGAGGGATGGTCACCTTTGGAGATAATGGCAAAGGAAAGATCATCGGGATAGGTAACATTGGTATCACTCCCTCCAAATACATTGAGAATGTTTTACTAGTTAAAGGTTTAAAGCATAACTTACTTAGCATCAGTCAATTTTGTGATAAAGGAAACAAAGTCATTTTTGAATCTTCATAATTAAATCAAATCCTTTTAAATCTAAAAATTAGCATTTCTAAAATTAGAATGATTAAAAATTTACATCAAACTGATATAAGGTTGTCCTGATATAGGGTTTACCCCCTATACTGTAAAGGTTGTCCTAGTTTGATGTGAATCGATTTTTGAAAAGATATTTTTAAAATATTTTAATTATTTTTAGATATATATTTGATATGTGTAAATTTAGTTTTAGATCTGAAATTTGATGTATATGTGATGCATTTTTATTTAGATCTGAAACTACATATATTTGATATATGAATCATCTGTTTGCATTGTGACTAGTCCTATCAACGATGGCATTAAATTTATAGGACATAGGCATGGCAATATTTATATGGAAGACTTGAATGATTTAACTAAATTAGATAATTTTTAAAGAAAACCCCCTATGAACTTTGGAAAGAAAGAAAATCAAATATTGCATTTTTCATGTTTTTGGTTGCCGATGTTTTGTATTAAATAATGGCAAAAAAAACTTGGTAAATTTGATGCAAAATCAGATGAAGCAATCCTTCTAGGTTACTCCTCCACTAGTAAAGCATTTAGAGTGTTCAACAAAAGAACCTTAGTAGTTGAGGAGTCCATACATGTTGTCTTTGATGAATCTAACGATCTTCCTTCAAGAAGAATGAGGGTGTTGATGATGCAGATCCACTAATAGAAGGTATGAAGGAGATCACTCTGAAAGATTCAGCAACTCAGAAGACAAGGATCAAGAAGATGAACAAAATGAGAAAGGTGAAGAAATTCAAGAACAACCTCAAGGTACAAATGACTTACCCAAGGAATGGAGGTATGTTCACAACCACCCTAAGGAATTAATTATCGGTGATCCTATGCATGGGGTAAAAACACGTTCTTCACTTAGAGATGTACTTAATCATTGTGCTTTTGTATCTCAACTTGAACCTAAAACTTTTGAAGAAGCTGAAAATGATCATAACTGGATTAATGCTATGCAAGAAGAACTCAGTCAATTTGAAAGAAATAATGTTTGGACCTTAGTGAAAAGACCTAAAGATTATTCAATAATTGGCACAAAATGGGTCTTTAGAAACAAATTAGATGAGCATGGAAATGTAATTAGAAATAAAGCAAGACTGGTTGCTAAGGGATATAATCAAGAAGAAGGAATTGATTTTGATGAAACCTTTGCACCTGTTGCTAGATTAGAAGCCATTAGACTTCTACTTGCTTATGCTTGCTTTATGAAATTCAAACTATTTCAAATGGATGTTAAAAGTGCATTTTTAAATGGATATATTTCTGAAGAAGTATATGTAGAACAACCCCTGGATTTGAAAATCATGCTTTTCCCAATCATGTCTTTAGATTAAATAAAGCTTTATATGGTCTAAAACAAGCACCTAGAGCATGGTATGAAAGGCTAAGCAAATTTCTACTAAATAATGGTTTCTCAAGAGGCAATGTGGATACAACTCTATTTATTAAAAGAAACCAAAATGATATGCTAATTATACAAATTTATGTTGATGACATAATTTTTGGGTCTACTAATGAATCCCTTTGTCAAGACTTTGCTAAGCTTATGCAGGGAGAGTTCGAGATGAGCATGATGGGAGAACTCACTTTCTTCTCGGACTCCAAATCAAACAATCAAAAGAGGGAATCTCCATCACCCAAAGCAAGTACACCAAGGAACTACTCAAAAGATTTGGAATGGAGAACTGCAAACCAATTGGCACACCAATGAGTCCCTCATGTAAGCTTGACAAGGATGATGAAGGTAAAAGCGTAGACTTAAAATACTATAGAGGTATGATTGGCTCATTATTATATTTAACTGCAAGTAGGCCTGATATCATGTTTAGTGTTTGCTTATGTGCAAGATATCAATCTAATCCTAAGGAATCTCATTTGAATGCTGTTAAAAGAATCCTTAGATACTTAAATGGTACACAAACTATAGGGTTATGGTACTCTAAGGACTCACAAATTAATTTGTTAGGATATTCTGATGCTGATTTTGCTGGATGTAAATTAGATAGAAAAAGCACAAGTGGAACTTGCCAATTTCTTGGAGTTAACCTAATCTCATGGTTTAGCAAGAAACAAAATTCGGTGGCACTGTCTACGGCTGAGGCCGAATACATTGCAGCCGGAAGTTGTTGTGCTCAAATCTTGTGGATTAAGCAACAACTCGAAGATTTTGGAATCAAACTTAATGAAACACCAATAAAATGTGATAATACAAGTGCTATAAATCTATCTAAAAATCCAATACAACACTCAAGATCTAAACATATTGAGATAAGACATCATTTTATAAGAGAACATGTTCAAAACAAAAATATAATTCTTGAATATGTTTGCACTGAAAATCAATTAGCTGATATCTTTACAAAGGCCCTTAGTGAGGAAAGATTCTGTGAAATTAGGAGAAATCTAGGAATTCTAGATCCATTTATCTGAAATTTCTCAATTTCCAAAGAATAGATGTCAAAAACTCTTAGAGCTCAATTTTCAACATCTATCCTGGTTCCAAAAGCTCAGTTTTATCACTCTAAAAACTTATCATTGAGCAAAATTCTTTCTCCCAAAATTTTGAATTTTTCTGGAATTTATTTGCATTTTTCCTGATTTTCTGAACTTCATGAGTCGACCCCCATGAGTCGACTCAATGGCAAACTTGTAAATCCCACCAACTTCCATCGGGTTCATTGTTTTTAAAACGGAAAACCTTGTTTATGAGACGACTCATCTTCTCGTCGTCTTCCTTCCGAAAGCCGTCCTCTCCAACTTCTTTTTGCTCCAAATCCAAGGATCAATTCTGAGGCAATTCTCCCTCCTCCTCTCCACCAAAAATCGCCTCCTTGAAAAGGATTTTTCTGTGCTTTCTCGCAGTGTTAGGCGCGGGTGGAACGTGCCCTAGAACTTCACCGTTCATTCAAAATCCACTTCTTTTCTCCACCAAAATTCTTCTTTACTCTTTTGTGATCCCTCCTCCACTGAATTCAAGTCTTCTTGTCTGGATATGGCTCCAAAGATAAAACTTCCCCAAAGAAGGAAATCAATCCGAGAGCCTGAGGAAATTGTCCGAAAGAAAAGGCATGCTCAGTCTTCCACTGTTCCCAATCCAGTTTCAGTACCTGCTCAAGGTCCCTCTCAACCCTCCATAAGCCCCAGTGTAAATCTTCTTTCTGATAGAAAAGTAGAAACCGGAAAAATATAGATTTTCGGTTCTTTGAGAAAGAAGGCTTTACTTTTGCTACCAAGATCAAAAATCAAGGATGGGAACTTTATTGCTCTCTTAAGGAAGTCACCTATGTTGATCTAGTCAGAGAGTTCTACCAGAACCTAAATTATGGAAACGGGTCTGTGACTTCAACTGTAAAGGAGATTGACATCTGTTTGGATTCTAGGATATTGGGAGAGATACTTCAGTTGCCTAGTGAAGGATACTCATATATGGAACTCCCAATTAAAGAAGAAGGGATCAGAATTATCTTAGGAGAAGATTTTTCAGGAAGTTTAAACAAATTGGAAGCAAAGCTACTGTCCATTGAGATGAGGGTCCTGCATCAGATTGTGACAAAACTATTCTTTCCTAGGAGTGGTAGACATGACTTACTATCTGGCAGAGATGTATGTGTCATGTTTCATATCATCACTCAGACCCCCCTAAACCTCCCTACACTTATGATAGAGGCCATGAGAGAAACTTTGAACAGATCCAAGGCACACTTGCCTTATGGTATGGCCCTTACTAGAGTTTTTAGGAGGTTTGGAGTTAGCTGTGAGGGGGAGACACCTACCAAGCTCTCACATGTGGACACTTTCAACCAACACAGCCTACACCGAATGGGAATTACAAAGACTGTTGGTGGTTGGATCAAGGGCTCTGAAGAAAGAGCTGAGGAGAGAGCTGAGGAAAGAGCTGAAGACAGAACTGAAGGCAGAGTAGAAGAAGAAGGTCCATCTTCTCCTGTACATGATTTCAGGGCAGCTTCACCAGATACCCAGTTCATTCATGATACTGAGGCTGGCCCTTCTGAGTTTACTAGGATGCCCACACCAGTGTATCAGCCAGAGAGCAGAGCACCTCATCAGAGTTCAGACTGGCTGATGATCAGATCGAGCATATATCTCAGCGTGTGGCTTCTTTGTTGTCTAGCCAGTGGAGTAGTACTTCTTTTGCACCTGGAGCTACTTCTTCTGATCAGACCATTACTCCCCACATCTCCACTATATTTCAGATGATTTCAGATCAGTCCGTCAGGATACAGCAGCTTGAGGATACAGTCTGGAGACTTACTGGCAGAGTTCTTGACTTGCAGGGGCAAGTCCTTGCATTGGCCCATCCCCAGCCACAGGAGTCTACCATTGAGGTCACAGACCTCACTGCAGAGGCTGGCAGGCTCAGAGGAGCACTAGAAGGTGGATATGAGCTACTGAGGAAAGAGATCAGAGGATCGAGTGAGCATGCTACCACCCAGTTCACTGCTCTACTTCAATCTATTTCCAGAGCACTGAACGTACTTGATTCTATCAGACTCATGTATCAGCCCTAGTATCTCAGCGTTCTCAGCCTCCCAGTTCATCTCGTTCTCCTACTCGTGGCAGAGGCAGACGGGGTAGAGGACGCACTTCTGATCCATCATCTTCTCATACCATCTATGACTCCGATCATGATGTCTGATCATTGACTTATCTAGATCTTAGGAGTTAGTATCTTGTTCTAGGATCTATACCTTGGGGCCATGTATTGACATTTAGCTGGTTGAATTTATGTATTGAAACAATTATGATTAATGGAATCATCTTTTACCTATATTTTACCTCTTTGTAATGATTATATTTTGGTTATATTTCAATCTCTGATACATCAATTGAAATATTATCTTCTCCTTGTTGTTGTTTGCTATTGATAATTGCTATATTAAGGGGGAGCAAACATCTGTGAAAAACTCTAAAGAGGAAGAAATTAAAGAATATTTTCAGAAAAGGAAAAGAAAGAGTTAACTATGTTTGATGATGTCAAAAAGGGGGAGAAATTAAAATTAAACAAAAATTGAAATTAGACAAAAAGCAAAACCCTAAATTATGAGAAAAAGGGGGAGAAATTAAATTAAAACAAATATTGAAGAAATTAAACAAATATTAGAGAAATTAGACAAAAACAAGGATTGAAAGATTAAACAAAACTTTGAAAATTTTGGTATCGAAATTTGGTATCAGACAGAGAAATTTGGTATCAGACAGAACTTTAATCCATCAAAAGCAAAATCATGAGTACAATGCAAATAAGTTTTTTTTATATATATGCTCTGATATTCAAACTTGCTTTTGAAATTTTACTCACCTTGAGACATCAATAAGAAATTTGTTTTACTCTGATTCATCCTACAATTTCTTTCAACTTGATCTGATACATGATAACATTTGATCCGATACAGTGTGAAGGTTTCTCTAAAATATTATAACATTTGCTCGGATACTGAATGAAATTTTCTCTGATACATTAAAAAAAAAATTTTTTGCTCTGATACATTATAAAATCTTTTCTGATATCATTGTAAAAATTATTTTTGCTCTGATACATAGAAAAAGTTATTTATCTTCTCTTGCTCTGAAATATCTTGAACTCAAAATGATCTAATACCCTTTTCAAATCTTTAAGAAAATGGACAAACTATTTTTGCATTTATATTACATGCCAAAAGAATCATACTCTTTTCAAGCATATACACCCATAATGGATTCTTTTGAAATTAATGCATTAACATAAATATTTTTGTTCATATGTTTTGTCATCATCAAAAAGGGGGAGATTGTTGCTCCTAGATTGATTTTGATGATTACAAAGCAGATTGAAGGGATACAATCAATTGAAAAAGTCCTTATGCTCTTCAAGGGCAAAATCGTAATTTCACTAAAATCCTGATTTGATAGTACCATTTGGTAGAACAAATGATTTGAAATCTATTGGTGAAAATTTTCATTGTGTTTGGACTAATATTTTTGAAGTTATGAAGGTTTGAAGTGCATGAGTCGACTCATGAGTCAACTCATGGCACTATGAGCTGAATGGCACGAAAAAATTTCCATGGCACGCTGGATTTTTTGGCTTGGCACGACCTGTGAGTCGACTCATGAGTCGACCCACAAGGTATGAGTCGACTCATGAGTCGACCTCTGCTGATTTGAGCCGAAAAATCCAGAAATCAGATCTTCTGGTCTGTTGCAACAGAAGTCGACTCATGAGTCGACTCCTGAAGCATGAGTCGACTCATGAGTCGACCCCTGCGACGGGAAATGTCAGCAACGGCTATTTTTTTTGTCCGTTTTAATTGCCATTTATGCTTCCTAAAAATCCTCTAACGGCTCTTTATCTGCCTAAATTGTTTTCTCTTGCTTCTAATGCTACAAAATGCTTTAAATGATGAAAGAAATTGCAGATAAATAGCGGATCAAACGGTGAAATCAAATGAGAAGAGAAAGAGAGGAAAAAAGAAGAACAGAAGAGGGATCCGAAATTTGCAAGAAAAAGCCTGAGATCAACGAAATATCCATAGAGAAAAAGAGAGAGGATCCACAATATACCAGAGAGATTGTGAAAGAGAAAAGGAAGATCTTTCAAGGAGAGAATTCTTCACGTCTATCGTTTCAACCTTGATCTAGAGATCGTTCAAAGCTTTCAAGAGATCTTCAATCAACAATCAACCTCTTCTCAAGCGTTCAACCGTTCATTCATCTTGAGAAATCTGAAAAAGGGGTTCTTCATTTGAGTAAAGTTTTTATTGTTATATTTGCTCATTTAAGGAGCTGTTTTTGTATTCATTCTGTGCTCTAAATATTCTTACTCTTTGTGAGTTTTTGCTCTTGTTTTTGGAGGATTTCCAAAACAAGGAAAGGTTGATCCGAACCTGAAATCGGAGTGTTTTGGGTTGGCTTGTACCCGGGAAACAAGTGTTCTAGCTTGGGATAGCTAGGGTCAGAGTTTCCGACGTCCTGTATTCTAGCTTGGGATAGCTAGTGTCGGAGTTTCCGACGTTTTGTATTCAGGTTGAATACAAAGGATAGTGGATTAAAATTCCAAGTGGGATCTTGGGGAGTGGACGTAGGTGCAAGGTTAGCACGAACCACTATAAATCCTTGTGTTTATGGTGTGCTTTATCGCTTTATCTTATTTCTTTATTATATCCTTGCAATACTGCTTTAGTTAATTAATATTGATTTAAAGTCATTGTTTTGTTCTTCATAAGTTATCTGTTGGGCTTAAAATTTTAGAAACCCAATTCACCCCCCCTCTTGGGTTGCATAGCTGGGCAACATACACTTTACACAATTAGAAGGAAGCTCTTTCTGATTTTTTCAAGATGGTTGGAGACTTGAATGAGCTCTTGAGGAGTTGATGAACTTGAAATAAAAGCTTCTTGACATTTTTAAGTGGGCTCTTGCTTAGGGTTGAAATGAATGCTTGAAGAACCTTTTTCAAATCTCTTTCTTTTCTTTGATTCCTCCTTTAAGTGTCTTTTTATAACTTCAAATAATGGTGGAGAGTAATCTGGACTAAAATAGAGCCGTTAGAGTACATTAAATGAGTATTAAATACAATCGAAACGGGTTAAAAACTAACCGTTGCGGAAATTTTTCATCACAGGAGTCGACTCATGCTCATGGGTCGACTCATAGGGTCGACCTCTGTGGAAAAGAGTAGAAAATGATTGTTCTGTAATTTTGGCCTGCAGAGCAGCAGAGGTCGACTCACAGGATCGATTCATACCAAGGGATCGACTCATGGGGTCGACTCACAGAGTGTGCTAGTCAAAAATTTTGCGTACCGTTCAGCCCTTTTAGCCATGAGTCGACTCATGGGGTCGACTCAAAAATATAAACCTGATTTTCTTACAAAATATACTTTCAAAAATATTGAAATTACCTCCAATAGATTACACATCTTTTGTTCTTGCTCTTGAGGCTTTCGAATCAGGTCTGATAAAATTATGATTTTGTCCTTAAAATACAATAATTTTTTTTTTCAAACCAAAATTATTAGTAATCCCCTCAAATACTTTGTAATCATCAAAATCAATTCAAGGAGCAACAATCTCTCCCTTTTTGATGATGACAAAATACTTGAGCAAAAGCATATATAAAATATTGACCATGAATTTTAAATTTATGAAGATGCATCACTTAAATATTATAACTAAGTATTTGAACGAAATGCATCATAAGCAGTTTGAAGATAAATTTGAAATTTACTAAAAAATTGAAATTTACTTATAAGTTCATTTGCTTGGGAAAAAAGCTGATGATTTTGATTCTTTGACACATGTGCCCATTTGCTTAACAATTTACTTATTGCTTATTCTTTATTGCTTATTGCTCAATCTTGATTTATTACTTATTGCTCAATCTTGATTTTGATTCTCTACTCCCCCTTTTTGACAGCATCAACTAAGATTCTCTACTCTCTTTTTTAAGGACATATTTTCTCTATTCTCCCTTTTTTGATGGGATCAATTTTACTTCTTTAGCCTCCTTCTTTGATTGCTTATTTCTTTATTGCTCATTGTTTTACCCCCCCTCAATATAGCAAACGTAAAAGATATACCAATTTGCTCATTTAGAAGATATTGCAATTCATAGTATTTCACAACACAAATATAAGTTATTTTTCATATCTCATAATTAAAAGCAATTCAATTTGATCACATTCATAGACATTCATTGAAGGTCAAAGTATCTATATATATTCAAAAAGTGACTGAATACATAGGTGTTTCAATACATATGAGTCAACTTAGAGTACAAAATTCATGGATAGAAACTATCCAAGAGTCAATGAGTCAACACATTACATAGCCCACAAGATAGATCCTAGACAAAAATAAAAGAAAGGACAGACTACACTGGATCTAATAGATGTCATGGCTGGAAGGATCGGAGTCTGATGAATCAGAGATAGGGTGAGGAGATGTAGGATCATGTCCATGAGCTCGACCTCGACCGCGTCTGCCTCGGCTACGGGTAGAGGTGCCAGCATGAGTAGAGGGGTGAGAAGATCCTGAAGCCTGAGAAGCTATGGACTGAGCTACGAGTGAGAGTCTGATGGTGTCCAGAAGATTCAAAGCTCTCGAGACAGACTGCATCAGGGCACTGAACTGAGTAGAAGCATGTTCACTAGAGCCCCTGATCTCTCTTCTCAAGAAATCAAAATTACTCTCTAAGACTCCTCGAAGTCTAGCCGCCTTTGCAGATAGGTCTGAGACCTCTGTGATGTCCTCATGCGGCTGGGAATGGGCTAAAGCTAATACTTGCCCCTGCAAATCCAAAACTCTGCCTGTCAATCTCAGAATACATCCCTCAAGTTGCTCAATACGTACCGATTGATCAGTGAGCATCTGGAAAATAGTGGAAATGTGAGGAATCAGTGTCTGATCAGATATATCCTGAGATGTCGATCTCTGTGCAAAGACAGAAGTACCAAACTGTCGAGATAGAATGGAGGCTACATGCTGGAATATCATCTCAATCTGATCATCTGCCAATTTGAGCTCTGAAGGATGTGCCCGGCTGTCCGGCTGTGGAACTGAAGTATGTCTCCTCACAGACTCTAACGGGCCAGTCTCGTGATCAGAAATAAACTGAATATCTGGTGATGCTGTTCTATGATCACGAAGGGGTGAGAATGGTCCTTCCTCCTCTGCTCTATCCTCAGTTCTCTCTTCCACACCTTTTATCCAACCACCATCAGTCTTAAAAAATCCCATGCGATGCAATATGTGGTGGTTGATAGTGTCGGAGTGAGATAGTCTAGCTACAGCCTCCCCCTCAAAACTAACTCCGAACCTCCTAAAAACTAAGGTGAGAGCCATACCAAAAGGCAAGTGTGCCTTGGACCTGTTCAAGGTCTCTCTCATGGCCTCAAACATCAATGCAGGGAGGTTCAGGGAGGTTTGTGTGATCACATGGTACATAATACAGATGTCCCTACCAGAAAGAAGATCGTGTCTACCACTTCTAGGAAAAAATAATTTGATTACCATGTGGTGTAGCAGTCTCATCTCAATGGAAAGAATCTTTGCCTCTAATTTGTTCAAACTTCCAGTGAAGGTTCTCCCTAGGATAACATTTATTCCTTCCTCTTTAACTGGGAGCTCCATGTTGGTATACCCCTCACATGGTAAATAAAGTATTTGCCCCAAAAGCACAGGATCTAGGCTAATGTCTACACCCTTCACTGTGGATTTCACTGTTTCATTGCTGTACCCCAAATTTAGGTAAAATTCTCTGACAAGATCGACATATGTATTTTCTTTTAAGGAGCAGTAAAATTTCCATCTTTGGTCCTTAATCTTTGATCCAATGGTGAACCCTTCTTTTTCAAAAAATCTGAAATCAATATTTTTTTCGGATTCTACTTTTCTATCAGAGAGGGGTACCTTACTATGGTTGATTGGTGACCGGGTTGAAGCTAAAGCTGAACCAGGAGCAGGGTTTGAAGCAGAAGTGGTCTCGGTTGCTAGTCTCTTTCGACGTACACTTTTCTCCATCCCATGAATGAATTTTCTCCTCTATGGAAGCTTCATCTTGGGAGCCATTTGCACCGGCAGGACTAGCACGAAACTTAGGAGAGCAAATGTGAGGGAGAGATGAAGGATTTTTAGTGGAAAGATAAAGATTTTGGAGAAGTGATGTACCGATTTGGAAAAGACGGGTAGAGTCTATGGTAAGCTCGAATCGCTCCAAATAAAGAAGAAGGGGAGGAACTTGGTTCCTTAGTGGGCGATTTGGAGTGTGAGAGTCGGTGGGAGAGGAATTTTAAGGAAAATCTTGGGTTTGAGGAAGAAGAGAGGGAGACCTTTGGTTCGGCGGAAGGAAGAAAACGGAGAGTTGGGTCAGCTCTAAGAGAAATTCTCAATGAAAAGAGAGCGTCCGAAGGATTTTGACATAATTACAAGTTTTTCCTAGGGTCGACTCATGGCATAGAGAAATTCAGAAAAATGATAAAACAATTTCAAAAAAATTTAAAATATTAGGAGAAAGATGTTTACCCAAATATTGATCATGTGAATGATAATTTGAGCTTTTGAGCTCAAAACAAAAAGAAAATTGAGCTCTCAAAAATTGGTTCAATGAATTTTTAGCATTAAGAATTTGGAATCAGAGAGATACTTAAGCTGATGGATCAAGGATTCCTAGTTCTTTCCTAATTTCACAAAATTTATCTTCACTTAAGGCCTTAGTAAAGATGTCAGCCAATTATTTTTCAGTATAAACATAGTCAAGAATTATGTCTTTATTTTGGACATATTCTCTTATGAAATGATGCCTGATTTTAATATGTTTTGACCTAGAATGCTGAATTGAATTTTTAGTGAGATTTATAGCACTAGTGTTATCACATCTTATGGGAGTTTCATTGAGTTTAACATCAAAGTCTTCGAGTTGTTGCTTAATCCACAAGATTTGAGACAACAACTTTTGGCTACAATGTATTCGGCCTCGGCCGTAGACAGTGCTACCGAATTTTGTTTCTTGCTAAACCAAGAGATTAGGTTAACTCCAAGAAATTGGCAAGTTCCACTAGTATTTTTTTTATTTAATCTACATCCAGCAAAATCGATATCTGAATATCCTATTAAGTCAATTAATGAGTTCTTAGAATATCATAATCCTAGAGTTTGTGTACCATTTAAATATCTAAGGATTCTTTTAACTGCATTCAAGTGTGATTCTTTTGGATTTGATTGAAAGTGAGTACATAGACAAACACTAAATATAATATCAGGTCTACTAGCAGTTAAATATAATAGAGAACCAATCATGTCTCTATAAAATTTTAAGTCTATTCTTTTATCTTCTTCATCCTTGTCAAGCTTACAGATGGGCTCATGGGTGTGTCAATTGTTTTGGAGTTCTCTATTCCAAATCTTTTGAGTAATTCTCTTGTGTACTTGCTTTGGGTGATGGAGATTCTTTCTTTTGTTTGTTTGATTTGGAGTCCGAAGAAGAATGTAAGTTCTCCCATCATGCTCATCTCGAACTCTCCCCATATGAGCTTTGCAAAACTTGACAAAGAGTTTCATTAGTAGACCCAAAAATAATGTCATCAACATATATTTGTATAACTAATATATCATCTTGATTTCTTTTAATGAAAAGGTTGTGTCTATATTTTCTCTTGAAAAATTATTATTAAGTAAAAATTTACTTAGCCTTTCATACCAAGCCCGGGGTGCTTGTTTTAAACTATATAGAGCTTTATTTAACTTAAAAACATGATTAGGAAAAGCATGATTTTCAAAACCTGAGGGTTGTTCTACATAAACTTCTTCAGCAATATATCTATTTAGAAAAGCACTTTTGACATCCATTTGAAATAACTTAAAATTCAAAAAGCAAGCATATGCAAATAGAAGTCTAATTGCTTCTAATCTAGCAACAGATGCAAAGGTCTCATCAAAATCAATTCCTTCTTCTTGATTATAACCTTTTGCAACCAATCTTGCTTTATTTCTTATTACATTTTCATGTTCATCCAATTTATTCCTATATATCCATTTTATACCAATTATTGAATAATTTTTAGGTCTTGATACTAAAGTCCATACATTATTTCTTTCAAATTGATTAAGTTCTTCTTGCATTGCATTAATCCAATTATAATCTTTTTCAGTTTCGTCTATGATTTTAGGTTCAAGATGAGAGACAAAAGCAAAATGATTGAATGCATCTCTAAGTGAGAAATGAGTTCTTACACCATGTGTAGGATAACCAATGATTAGTTTCTTGGGGTGATTGTGATCATACCTCTATTCTTTGGGTAGATCATTTATACCTTGAGGTTGTTCTTATTGTTCTTTACCTTTCTCATCCTGTTTGTCTTCATATTTTTCATCATCTTGAATGGTTGAATCTTTTAGAGTGATCTTCTTCAACCCTTCTATAAGAGGATCTGCATCATCAATACCTTCATTCTTCCTTCAAGGAAGATCGTTAGTTTCATCAAAGACAACATATATTGACTCCTCTACTACTAAGGTTCTTTTGTTGAAAACTCTAAAGGCTTTACTAGAAGAGGAGTAACTAAGAAATATCGCTTCATCTGATTTTGCATCAAATTTTTTTAGTCTTTCTTTATCATTATTTAACACAAAACATCGACAACCAAAAACATGAAAATATGCAATATTTGGTTTTCTTCCTTTCGAAAGCTCATAGGGAGTTTTCTTTAAAATTTGTTTAATTAAAGCATGGTTTAATATGTAACATGTCATGTTAATTACTTCCGTCCAAAAATATCTTGGAAGGTTACTTTCACATAGCATGGTACGGGTCATTTCTTTAAGAGTTCTATTTTTTCTTTCTACTACCTCATTTTGTTGGGGTGTCCTAGGTGTCGAAAAGTTATAGCCAATTCCTTTTTCATCACAAAACTTTTCAAAATCTTGATTTTCAAATTCGGTTCTATGATCACTTCGAATATTTTGAATTGAAAAACCTTTCTCATTTGTGACTTTTCGATAAAATTTAGAGAAAACATGAAAAGTTTCATCCTTATGTGCCAAAAAGAAAATCCATGTAAAACGAGAGAAATTATCAATAATTATAAAACCATATCATTTTTCACCTAGACTAGTAGTTCTAGTAGGTCCAAATAAATCCATGTGCAATAGTTCTAATGGCCTAGAAGTTGAAACAATATTTTTAGATTTGAATGAAACTCTTGTTTGTTTACCTAGTTGGCATGCATTACAAATTCTATCCTTTTCAAAATTCAATTTGGGTAAACCGATAACTAATTCCTTCTTAATGAGTTTTGAAAGTGAATGTATGCTAATATGTGCAAGCCTACGATGCCAAAGCCAACTAGTCTCATTAATCTTGGCGTTCAAGGCTACTAGGCATTGCATGTTTATTTTGGATAGATCATTCAAATCTATCATATAAACATTATCATGTCTATACCCAACAAATTTAATGCCTTCATTAATAGGACTAGTTACTATGCAAACAGAAGATTCAAGAATAACTTTATATTCTTTATCACAAAATTGACTAATGCTTAATAAATTATGTTTTAAACCATCTACTAATAAAATATTTTCAATATACTTGGAGGGAGTGATACCAATGTTACCTATACCGATGATTTTTTCTTTGCCATTGTCTCCAAAGGTGACCATCCCTCCATTCTTAGCATCAAGTGTGATGAATTGGGATTCATCACCAGTCATGTGTCTCGAGCATCCGCTATCAAGATACCATTTTCGGTTTGCTCCTTGGGATGCTAGATACACCTGCAGGCAAAAGTCAAGTTTTTACTTTAGGTACCCAAGTTTTCTTGGGTCTTTTTTGGTTAGTCACAATGGTTCCTTTTGGAACCTATATTTTCTTTACATTAGAATTTATGGATTTGTTAGAGAAACAAGTGTACGACTTGTGTCCTACTCTACCACATTTGAAGCAAGTAATGTTTGAAAATTTGTTGCTTGAAGAGTTTACATAGATATTTTTTAGAAACTTTTATTTCTTTAAGGGGTTGTAGCCAAGACCAGCTTTATCATAAACGGCCTTTTGATTTTCAAATATCATATTAAGTTTATTTGAACTGAAAGTGAATTTTTCAACTATTGGTTTTAGCTTGGGAATTTCATTTTTTAAGTTCAGATTTTTTTGAGACAGGATTGATTTTTCATTAGAAATACTCTCATTTTGTTTTAGTAAGTATTGATTCTTTGATTTTAACTCTTTGTTCTTTATCCCTAGCTTCTTTAGTTCATCAATTAAATCATAAAAGGCTTCATGAAGTTCTTCAAAAGTAAAGTCAATAGGAGTTTCAGAATTTACCTCATTTTCATATGCCATAAGGCACAAGTTGGCTTATTCATTTGAGTCTTCTTCTTCAGAGCTTGACTCATCACTTCCACTCCATGTAGCCATCATGGCCTTCTTCTTGTACTTCTTAGGACCCTTCTTCAGTTGTGGGCATTCAGACTTAAAGTGTCTCAATTTCTTGCATTCATAGCAAATAAGGAGTTGCTCCTTATCTTTCTCTTTGCTATGTTTCTCTTTTGTGGGTGGCCTCTTCCTCATCCCTTGTTTTCTTTTTCTCAAAATTTTTTTAAACTTTCTAGTAATGAGAGTCATTTCTTCATCATGCTCCTCATTTTTCATATCATCAGTTTCTTCATCAAGTTGAGCCATGGATTTGAGGGCGATTGTCCTCTTCTTTTTGACTTCTTCTTCTTGATGTTGTTTCATGCTCAGCTCATGTGTCATCAGTGATCCTAGAAGCTCTTCCAAGGGTAGGATGTTCAGATCTTTGGCTTCCCAAGTTCTTGGTAAGAACCTAAGAATCTTTCTCACGAGATCACTATTAGAATAAGACTTACCAAAACTTTTTAGACCATTTATAATATCAGTAAAACGAATAAATATTTTAGTTATAGATTCATCATACTCCATTTTAAAAGGTTCATATTTATGTACGAGCATGTTAATTTTAGATTCCTTCACTTGATTAATTCCTTCATGAGTTACTTCTAATCTATCCCATATTTTCTTAGCAGACATGCATGTTGAAATACGATTGAATTCATTAGCATCTAGAGTACAATATAAAACATTCATGGCTTTAGCATTTAGTTGAGCCATTTTCTTATCAACCTCATCCCATTCTTTTTCGGATTTGGTTGATTCCACACCATCAATTAATTTAGTGGGTGTGTGTAGTGGGTATGTGTGGTCCGTTTACTATGATACTCCACATATCATAGTCAAGTGTTTGAATAAAGATTTTCATCCGAGCTTTCCAATAGGTATAGTTTGACCCATTGAAAAGTGGATGTCGGTTTGTGGACTGCCTCTCGGCTAGAGAAGTGCCAACTTGAGTTGCCATAGATCTTTAGCTCTTTGATGGTTAAATCAAAGTAGGGCTAGAGCACCAAGCTTTGATACCACTTGTTGTCCAACTATGCAACCCAAGAGGGGGGGTGAATTGGGTTTTAAAAATTTTAAACTTAACTTACAACTATGAAGATTATTTAATAATGAGCAAGATAAGTATGAAGAGTGTAATTTATGCAAGGTGTAGAAGTTGGATGCAAGAATGCAAGAGAATAAAGAAATTTAAAAGAAAAGCAAGTAAGCACAACACAAATAAGAAGATTTATAGTGGTTCGGTGCTAACCTTGCACCTACATCCACTCCCCAAGCTCCTACTTGGGAATTTAAATCAACTAGACTGTATTCAACCTGAATATAACGTCGGAACCTCCGACTCTAGCTATCCCAAGCTAGAATACTTATTTTTCGGATATAAGCCAACCCAATACAATTTGATTCAAAATTCGGATCAACCTTTTCACATTTTGGATTCCTTCCAAAACAAAATAAACAACTCAAAAATAGAGTATAGGAGTTAATCACATAAAAGTATAGATGTAGCTCCTTTAATGAGTAAATAATACTTTAAATACACTTTACACAATTAGAAGGAAGCTCTTTCTGATTTTTTCAAAGTGGTTGGAGACTTGAATGAATTTTTGAGGAGTTGGTGAACTTGAAATAAAAGCTTCTTGACCTTTTTAAGTGGGCTCTTGCTTAGGGTTGAAATGAATGCTTGAAGAAACTTTTTCAAATCTCTTTTTTTTCTTTGATTACCTCCTTTAAGTGCCTTTTATAACTTCAAATAATGGTGGAGAGTAATCTGAGCTGAAATAGAACTGTTAGAGCACATTAAATAAGCATTAAATGCAATCGAAACGGGTTAAAAACTAGCCGTTGCAAAATTTTCCATCACAGGGGTCGACTCATGGGATCGACCTCTGTGGAAAAGAAGCAGAAAATGACTGTTCTGTAATTTTGACCTGTAGAGCAATAGAGGTCGACTCATAAGATCGACTCATGCCAAGAAGTCGACTCATGGGGTCAACTCACAGAGTGTGCCAGCCAAAAATTTTGCGTGCCGTTCAGCCCTTTTAGCCATGAGTCGACTCATGGGGTCAACTCAAAAATATAAACATGATTTTCTTACAAAATACACTTCCAAAAATGTTGAAATTACCTTCAATAGATTACACATCTTTTGTTCTTGCTTTTGAGACTTTCGAATCAGATCTGATAAAATTACGATTTTGCCTCTGAAATACAATAAATTTTTTTTCAAGCAAAAATCATTAGTAATCTCCTCAAATATTTTGTAATCATCAAAATCAATTCTAAGAGCAACAACCATTTAACAGTTAACCATATTATTTTATTGAATGCAACAATATATATAATTATTGATCGCTTAACAATTTTTCTCACATGCTTCTCGCATTCTAACCAAAATAACAATTGTGAGATTCTATTTTCATATTTTATGTTAGATTTTTTTTAATAAAAAAAATACTTAAAGAAGACGAGAAACGTGAGATCTGTACATGTGGTGAAGGTGAACCATAGAAAAGAAAGTAGTGTGGAAAGTAGTGTGACCTCTAGTCCTAGAAAGCACTGCAAACATGAAAAAAATGAGTGCAGATCTGACACCATTTCAAATTCACAGTCAGACGAAATTCAAAAATCAAAGCAAACCATTAAGTAAAAAAATCTTGCAGCCTTTATCAAAGATCTCGACAACGTTTATTCAAGCAAACCTTACCGTAAATTTTGTTCATATACTTTTGACTGATCAGACACCAAATAGTTCATACAGAACGACCCCATTCCGTTCCGTTCCCCGCTAAACCAAAGGGAAAAAAAAAAAATGCTACTGTTCATCATCCCGACTGGATCATTATTTAAGCATAATCTATTACTTAATCTTGTTACTCTAGCCATCATCCAACATAAGACTGAAATATAAATATAAATATACACAGACATATATAATAAAGATAGAAATTTCAGCAATGGTCCCTCGTCTCCCCAACTATATTAAAATTTTATATATAAGATCTTCGAAGCACATCTCCTTCTGTGGAATGCAGCGGTCACGAGCCGAACAGTAAAAATCAAGTCCTGGGGGAGGTAAGAACAAACGAAAAGAGTGAATAAAAGAAAGAAATTAAATGACACCACCTTTTAACTTTTTACGGCGGAGAATCAGGAGACAAAAGGTAGACAGAGTGAGCGAGACCGCTGCCGATGCCGATGCCGATGCCGTTACGGTCGTTCCTCCTCCTCTTCTCTTTGTGACGGGCTCCTCCAAAACCCCGCGGCGCAGAACTTAGCCCACATCTCCTTCTCCATCTCCGTCGCCTCCGCTGGCGGCGGCTTCGCCGGCCATGCCTCCCCTGCCACAGCCACAGCCACCGCCCCGTGGAGACCCACGCCCTCCTCATTCCCCGCCCGGACCCTGCCGCCGCTGCCGTCCTGCTTGGAGCCGAACCGCCCGTCCTTCGGCTTCTTGATCACGGCCCGCCGCTTCGTCCTAGCCTTCAGCGCCCGCTGGCAGAGCACCGCCGGCAGCCGCACCACCATAAGCACCAGAAGGTTCGCCAACCCGCATGGGCAGCAGCAGCACACCGCCGCGCAACCAGCCGCCGTCCCCCCGGCAACCTCCGCAAGCCGGGCCGACGGTTTCGACGGTTGCTTCAGGATCACCGGCTGCCAACGGGCAGCGGCCGCCACCGCCCTCCCGGCCCCGCCCTCCAGCGAAGCCGGGGGTGGGGCGGTGCGGGCCTTCTTCCTCGCCATGCTTCGCGGTGGCTCAAATCCGGCGATGGCTCGACCTCATCGTCGGATATGGTAACCGTCGCCGTTTGATTTGATCGAGTGGAATCAACAACAAGGGTGATTGGTGATTTCGTTTTGAAGAAACCGGGGACACGTCTGATCGGAGACGAAAGGGCTCAGGGGTATCGGAGAGAGGTGGACCGC
The DNA here is from genome assembly GCF_000442705.2 of Elaeis guineensis. Classification (NCBI taxonomy): domain Eukaryota; kingdom Viridiplantae; phylum Streptophyta; class Magnoliopsida; order Arecales; family Arecaceae; genus Elaeis; species Elaeis guineensis. The sequence continues at coordinate 56,115,575 of NC_025998.2, read as the reverse complement.
CGGCAGCCCGAAACGCGCTAAAAGCCGGTATAAAGGCCCGGTTCCAACGGAGAAATGCGTTATCGATTCCGTCGCCGGAGAATCCTATTCGCCCCTTTAAAACCGTCTCTCATCCGAATGGACTCCATTATATACATATATGAAGACCGCGAAGCCTCGGATTAATAAGAATATACCGCGAGAGTAACATAAGCGTTATCGTCTCGGCACCATGGACGTGTTGCACTAGACCACGTGTTTTTCCTCGGTAGTGGAAATGGATAAGAAAAGACGATCAGAGACGAGTTGACCGCAGGGTGGGGACGGCTGAGCTGGAGGCGACTGCTGACGCGTTAGACGTGATGGGACAGACTGACTCCACAGGCTAGGTCGTAGCGGTGAGTGCATACACGTGTGGCACCCGTGCGGCGGTGCCCACACGTGTCATGCTTCTGTTTTTTTTGCGGGAGGGACAACGCTGTTCGCCGAGAGAGCTTATATCATGGGGAAAGTTTTAGCACATTGCATTTAGAAAAAATACAACATCTGATTGATCTAATAAATTATTAATTTAAAATATATATTTAATATTTTATTTTTATTTTTTATTTAAAATTTTAAAAAATAAAAATATTTTTTAAAAAAATTTATAATATTTTATATCTATATTACGATATCCTATGTTTAAATAATGACTTGCTGCATAGGATGTAATAATTTTTTTAAAAAAATTATAAAGAATGAAAAATATTTTTATTATTAAAATTTTTAAATAATAATAAAATTATTTTTTTATAATATTTTATAAAAAATTATATTATTCCGTATAAAAAATTATAATTTGAGTATAAAATCGTATTATGATTATAAGATGTTATAATTTTTTCAGAAGATAAAAAATATTTTTATTATTTAAAATAAAAAAATAAAATTATAAATATTAAATATATATTAAAAAATATTGATCATATGTTTCGAATGAAATGATATATTTTTTTTTATATTAAATATGATATATAAAAAATTTTTCATCATCCATGTTGCACCCCGACAACTAGCAATGCCCTACAAGCACATTAGCTCGACACAGACGAATTAATTATGCCTTGTTCACGTTATGTGATGTGCGGTATCAAAGTTTGATTAGGTTAGATTTTTTCTACTAAAAAAAATGATTAGATTTTTTTCTGACTCATTTAAAGCATCCGTGCTTTTAGTAGAAAAATTCCAGATCACTATTTGCTCATGTTAGCTAGGAAATGCTACGATGTGTTTGACTATGATCCCAATCGTCCGTTTAACGGTTTAAGATATGGACGGACGAGCAACTGTGCAGACCTGTTTTGTTGTAATTAAGCATAAAGCGACGCTTCTTTCCGACGTTCTCTCTATCCCTTTGGCGTCATAGGACCTCCCACAACATGATGGCTGAACGGTGGAGGACGCCTACCACGTCAACAGGCAAGACTGCTTTCTTTTCATGTGCGGACGCCGCGACCTTGTACAAGGCTCTATGATCCGTACCAACGGTGAGGCTGAGATCAACGAGAAATTATCGCAAGGATCAGGTTCAAGGGACCCTGGCCAATCACGGAGCATATGCACGGTAGATTTCGCGAATTGGTGAAATGCAAGGGTACTGTAGCGTGTTATCCACCGTCAGAATTGGCGTGGTCTATTGTACCTAATCAAAGTAATAATTAGACGACATCAGCGATACGGTTTAGGCAAAACGTTACTCCATCATGAATGGAATCCTCTAACTTGTGATACCCAATCTAAGTAAAAATATCAGCCGTATGAATTTTAAAATGATAAAAATAAAATAAAAAATAAATAAATCAGTACGTGCTAGAAATTTGGTAAAAACTCAGAATTTCATTGAAGAATTCTTCAAAGATTCTTCTCCAATTCAAATTTTGGTGGGAACAGAATTTCACGAAAACATTCTCGAAGGATTCTTCTTCAATTCAAAATCCTAATCCACCAGGATTTCGAGATTAAATCGAATTGACATACTTCCCCTTAAAGGTCTATTTAAAGCCCCTCCACCTCCTTTCAATTTCAAGCTAGAGTTCATGAAGATCACCGCTCTTTTTCCTCTCCATTTTCTTCTTTATTTGCCGGCAATTAATCTTAATTTGGTCACCAAAAATCAAAGCAATTTTCATCCAAAAATCAGATAAATCTTTTTAGCCATCTTCCCTTTGTTCTCGATAAGTTTTAAGCTTGAATCTTTGTAAGATTTGATGTCAGAAATTTATGAAAATCTTGATTTCCAATCTCTCCTACTTCTGCCCTTTCTTTTGGATTTTCCGACGTCATATGTCGCCACCATTTGCCGATGGGATGCTGCCCCTTGTGTCACCGTGGCCCCAGTTACCATTGGCCATAGCCTCAACCAACGGGAGGTTTTCTATCTAGAGATTGAATCGGGGGGACACGAGTCCCTTGTTTGTTACAAAAAGAGGAAGAAGAAAAAAAAGTGAATCCTCCTTCCATGAAAAAAAAGAGAAAAAAAAAAGAGAAAAAAAAAAAAGAGAGAGATTCTTTCTCTTTCCTCTCTCTTCAATTTCAATCCCTATTTTCTCTCACTAAGAAAGTTTTAATTTCTCTATCTAAAATTTTCTCTCTCTAGATTGTTTCTCTCTTTTGATAGATTTCTATCTCTAGAAATCATTTCTCTAAGACTAACCGGTGAAAGAATTTCTTTTAATGATTCTGATCCGATACCAGCAAAGAAAATTTTGATCCACGATCGTCAGACAGGGTGCTGGCACTTATCTTGACCAGACCGAGAATTTTTAGATTTGATCAACCTTGATTGAATAAACTTAATATGATTGGAGTGATCCAGACCATAGGATATGACTACCATTTATCATGTCTTAATTATTTATATCCTCTCTATTTATTAGACTCAATTATGTTTGGGGGTGTATTTCTCTCAACAAGAAAAAACCAGCAGAGGGATAATGTGATCTAATCTATGAATTGAAAATTTTGAAAAGAAAATTATAGAATTATATGAATTTGTTGGAGTGCATATGAAGTAAGTATTACTCTATTTTTTTTAAATTTATCGATAAATTATAATATATTTTTCTAACATGATTTGTCAAATGATGTATGAATTTGATAAATAATATTTTATTATTAAAAATATCTTATTTTAAAATATTATAATGAAACATGATTGAACGTATTGATTTTGTTATATATTATATTGATTGATTTTGATACCACATGATTATATGTTTTTCTATCGAACTAGAATAAGAAACATGATTTATGAAGAATTTTGATTCAAGAATGATATGAATTGACAACCTGATTATATAAAAAATCTCGTCAATAGGGCTAATACATTGGCAATTGATTTGTTCTGAGAGTCTATATCACCAGCGAGACTAGTGACAAACTGCCAGCGCACTACAAGAAAAAAGTTATTAGCGACAGCAAATAGCCATCGCTAATAAGTACTTTTACCAATGACTTATTATGATGGAAAATGGATCCATCGTAATAAGTACAAAAGTTATTAGCGATGATTTTTTTAATTATTAGTGACAGAATACCATCGCTAATAATTTAAATTATTATTAGCGATAGCTTTAGCGATGAAATTTAGCCATCGCTAATAATATACCCTAAAAAATCTCCTCGAGTCCTCGATGGGCTCATAGGACCCCCCAAACCCTCTTCCTTCCCTGCCGTCGTGTCTTATCAGACTACCCCTCTCCTTGTCGGATCGGACCCCCCGTCGCCTCCTCCTTCTCTCTCCAATAAAATAAAATATTATTTATTAAATTTTTATATATACTGAAATATATAATAGCACTAATGAATTTTTAAATTATGTAGGCGGATTATGTGGAGAATGTCGTGGCACGGCACAGTGAGGATCCATCCTCTCAGCCTCTCCTTAACCTCAATATTGGGAATAGTATCCCAAAGCCAATCATCAGCCTGTTGACGGTTGTGCTCATTCTTGTATTAGTATATGAATTATAAATAAATAAAAATTATTTTGATATTTTCATCATAAATTATTTCATCTTCTAATGAACTCCTATGTTGTGGTGAAGTCCTTAGGACTATTTAAACTCGACAAAGGAGGATTTGTCATTTAGTCCTTAAACCTGTTCGCGACCAAATGATACATTGTTACCAAGGACAACAATGTTTATCAAGCATAAGTCATTGTGTGCCATATAGGTTGGTTGTCCTCTTAACCAAGGAGTGTAGAGACACTGGTATGGCATACAGGTGAGATGTAAAGGTACATCTGCACTGAATGTGACCGACTTCGGAGCTATTTTTGCTGTCAAGTTTTGCTCCGATGGGATATGGGTATAACTGTCCCTCCGACCTGAGACCGCTATGGTGACTTGCAAGCAACTCACTGCACTTAGGCACTGGACTACTTGAATTTCTAATTCAGTGACGGAAGGCTGCTGGATGTAGTCAAGTACTTGACTTGTCGGTGCGTGTGTCAAGATGGGATTGATCACTCCAGTTCAGGAGCTGTGTATAGTCGTATTTTAATTTAGCAAAATCTTGGCCACGATAGTCCTAGTGAGGAGTCACAGGACTGTTTGAATTGAGCACGATTCAGATGATCTAATCAGGGTTGATAGTTTAACCCTGAGTCATCCTATACACAGGGGTCAAAAGGGATAAATTATACAGTAACCATATTCACGTAGGTTTTGAGTATTGCGATTGTGACTATTCGACCTATTCGAACGTCGGGTACCATTGCTAGATGGTCACTTCGATTAGTACAAAAATTGGTTCCTGTGCTACCGGCTTAGGTTCGAACCTGCGGGGTCACACACATTAGAGGTTTCTATCTGATTTGATGGTTGATGAAGAGTCCTAATGCTCGTGGACTATGAATCCTACGTGTCTGAAACTCTGTGATCGAAAATCAGGATTCTCTGATCATGAGTCCCACATATTTTGGGTATCGGGATCAAGAGTCCACAGGTTTGGGACTTTTCGATCAAGGTTTCATATCGATGGACTTTCATCGATATCCGATTGCCCATCGGATTTGGACTCAGTATTTATGAGAGGTTTAATTAGTGATTTGATCGTTAATTAACTTAATTTGATTGAGTAATTATTTTTGGATCAAGTCCAATTGAATTGGATTCAATTGGGTTTGACCCGATTAGGTTAAGTGTTGACCTAATCATCGAAGTGGTTTGGTCCCTGATTTGATCAGGGGTTGGGCTTAGTCAATTTCTGATTTGATTAGGATTTTATTGAGCCTAATTAAGCCTAATTAAGTTAGATTTAATTTAGTCTAATTGTGCTTAACCTATTTTGATTAGATTGGCTCAATTAGGTTCAAACCACCTTGACTTTTCTCCCTACGCCACCTCACTTCTTCTGCGCTCATTTGAATTCACGAGAAGCAACTGTTGGGAATAGTATCCCAAAGCCAATCGTCAGTCTGTTGACAGTTATGTTTATTTTTATATTTGTACATGAATTATGAATTAATAAAAATTATTTTGGTATTTTTTTCATCACAAAATGTTTCATCTTCTAATGAACTCCTATGTTGTGGTGAAGTCCTTAGGACTATTTAGACTCGACAAAGGAAGATTTATCGTTTAGTCCTTAAATCTGTTCGCGACCAAATGATACGTTGTTACCAAGGACGACAACGTTTATCAAGCATAGGTCGTTGTGTGCCATATAGGTTGGTTGTCCTCTTAACTAATGAGTGTGAAGACACTGGTATGGCATACAGGTGAGATGTAAGGATACATCTGCACTGAACGTGACCGACTCCAAAGCTATTTCTGCTGTCAAGATTTGCTCTGATGGAATATAGGTATAAATATCCCTCCGACCTGAGACCGCCACAGTGACTTGCAAGCAACTCACTGCACTTAGGCACTGGACTATCTGAATTTTAATTCAGTAATGGAAGGCTGCTGGGTGTAGTCAAGTACTTGACTTGTCGGTGCGTGTGTCAAGATGGGATTGACCACTCCAGTTTAGGAGCTGTGTATAGTCGTGTTTCAATTTAGCAAAACCTTGGCCAGGATAGTCCTTGTGAGGAGTCACAGGACTGTTTGAGTTGAGCACGATTCAGATGATCTGATCAAGGTTGACAGTTTAACCCTGAGTCGTCCTAAACACAGGGGTCAAAAGGATGAATTATACAATAACCATATTCATGTAGGTTCTGAGTGTTACGATTGTGACTCTTCGACCTATCCGGATGTCGGGTACCATTGCTAGATGGTCACTTCGATTAGTACAGAAATTGGTTCCTGTGCTACCGGCTTAGGTTCGAACCTACAGGGTCACACACATTAGAAGTTCCTATCTGATCTCATGGCTGATGTAGAATCCTACATATTTGGGACTCAGTGATCGAGAATCAAGATTCTCTGATCATGAGTTCCACACATTATGGGTACCGGGGTCAAGAGTCCCACTGGTTGGGACTTTTCGATCAGGGTTACATATCGATGAATTCTTATGCCTGATTGCCATCGAATTTGGACTCAGTATTTATGAGAGATTTAATTAATGATTTTATCGCTAATTAACTTAATTTGATTGAGTAATTATTTTTGAATCAAGTCCAATTGAATTGGATTCAGTTGGGTTTGACCCGATTAGGTTAAGAGTTGACCTAATCGTTGAGATGGTTTGGTCTCTGATTTTATCAGGGGTTGGGCTTAATCAATTCCTGATTTGATTAAAATTTTTTATTGAGCCTAATTAAGCCTAATTTAGTTGGGTTTAAATTAGTCTAATTGGACCTAACTTATTTGGTTCAATTAGATTGGTTTAAATAATTAAACCATCTTGACCCAATCTCCATGCGCCACCTCACTTCCATTGCACCCATTTGAATTCATGAGAAGGAACTTCTCATGAAATTTTTTCTCATGCCAAGCCCTCTCCACACCCCACTTTAATGTGCCATATGAATGGATAAGGATGATTGGTTGGCCATTCAAATTTAAAATAAAGTTTGAATTTGAATGGGCAATCAATCTTTGCACCTTATCTCTTTTTTTACACCCCATTTATTACATGAGAAAAGATTTCTCATGAAATCACTCCATGCACAATTTAAGCCATGCCTCACGTCTTTAGTGGATAAGGAATGAGTTGGTGTTCATTTGAATTCAAAATTTGATTTGAATTCAAATGTGCAATTACTCATCTTTATCTTTTCTTTTGGATAAGACGTTTGACATTGTTATAAAAGGAGGAGAAGAGTGGGGCGTGCAAGAAGAAGTTTTTTGGAGAAAAATTCTGGGGCATGAGAAGTCTTGTGCATGAGAAGGAAGTCCATATCCTTCCAAGAGAAAAAGAAAGAAAAGAAAGAAAAGTGGGTGCAAGATTTTCGGTGAGTTCCCTAGAGTTTTAGCTTGGGGTTCGGAAAGTGAGAAAGTGAGCTACGAGTGTCGTGAGCCCACAAAATTTTAGGAAGATCTTCAACATCCTCTCAAGCACATCTGTTGACGATCCAGAGCATCCAAAGAATCGACAGACATCGATCGAAGGAGTTCGATCAGCATCGACCGTCAAAAGGGCTCTACAACGAGCTAGCACTCGTGAGGAGTCGATCAGATCGGAAGCTTCGTGTGGATGATCCACAGAGGCCAGACACACTGTGTGGCTATATCGTGATGATCAGTCTCTTCCGACGATGATCAGATTGCGACGATCTACTACCCGCACAAAGGTATTGTGTTCTGAACACATTATAGTAAAGTGTTTACTGTTCGCATTTGAATTTCAAATTTAAATGAATGCATGCTATATATCATATTTAGATCCTAGTGTAGGATAAATTTATATTAATTAATTAGATTAATTAATAATTTTCACTATAAAATAGTGATTTTGAAAAAGTTTTAAAATTATCATTTTATCCCTGCACTGAATTTCCCCACAAATGGTATCAGAGCGGGTTCTTAGATATGATATATATATTTACATGTGTAGATTAAGTTATAATCTAAAAGTTTAAATTTGAAATTTGAAATTTAAAATTTAAAATTTGAATTTTGAAAGTTGTTCGAAATTCAAAATTCAAAAATTTGAAATTCAAAATTTGAAATTTGAAATTCAAAATTCAAAATTCAAAAATTTGAAATTCAAAATTTGAAATTTGAAATTTGGTTGAAATTTCAAATTTAAAATTCAAAATTTGAAATTCAAAATTTGAAATTCAAAATTTGAAATTCAAAAATTTAAAAATTTGAAATTTGAAATTTGTTTGAAATTTAAAATTTGAAATTTAAAATTTGAAATTTGAAATTCAAAATTTAAATTTTAAAATTGGTATATTTAGATATACTTGATCCAAGTAGTAAGTAATCTAATTGGGTTGGTTGCCATGGCCGTCCGGTCATAGAAGAAAAGTAGGGTTTAAAGGCCCTCTCTTCCCATTCGATGGGGTCTCCTATGACGGTAGGGGTGCCGATGCAATTATATCCCATGCCAATGAAGCAACGAAAGGACTTAATTATAAAATTTATCATGAATGTGTTAGATTAGATCTAAAAAAAATTCATGATTTATTTTGAATTATTTTTTGTTATAAAATGAGCAATAGGATTGCTGTTTATGAATTATGCAGACCCGTTTGTGAAATGAGTCAACACATTTGGTGAACAGAAAATAAAATCTTTCAAAATTTGAAAATTATTTTCGAAATACCAAACCCTGACCCATCAGCCCAAGTACTTAATTAAAAGAATTAAGTGTTGTCTAGTAGGTCTAGAATTGTGAATTAAGACCTAAGTTAATTGTATAAACTTGTGGGTCAATGGGTTAGATGAATTAGGTCCATAATTGGGTTAGACCTAAGGTTAGCTTAAAAAATAGACTAAATGGAGTAATTGGTCAAATCTAATCAAAAGTTGAATTAGATTAGGTCAAGGATACTCTAGACTCAACTTCAATAGTTGTAGTTGAATAGGTCCATGCCTTTAATTAGACCAAGATGGACTTAATTCATGGCTACGCGGTGGAGCCCTATTTACTAAGTTGATCAAAATTAAAACTAATGAACCGGTTGGTGTCTAAGGTAAGTTCGACAGTTTTGACTAGTGGTTCTTAAGCGAAAGCTACTCGCATTGATTCGATCATTGACGAGTTAATGGTAAATCCCCACCACTGATCTCACTTACCTGACCAATCTGGTAAGTTAGATTTTGATTAGATCACTTGGTGATTAGAGCTCACCCATGTCATTAGGTAAATCAGTGTGACTGATTTAGGTGCTCCTAATACCAACTTTAATTAAATCCTTTTTAATCTGACTTGGTGAAGTCAGTGGGAGGATTGAAATTGACTGGATGATTTTTTCTCTACTATCCTTTAATAAAATCCTCAAAAATTATTAGGTCCCTAAAATGATTAAGTTATAATGATAACTAAGTTAATGCCTCCCATTAAGTGATTGATAATGAGTCCATTAGTTCAATGATCATTGGAGGCCCAAAGGCCTGGTGCTCATTGGCTAATGGAATTATCATTCATAATATGATAATTTGGTTGAGTCTTTCTGATGGTGGTTAAGTTGGCCGGCCAAAGTCGGGCCTGATCATTTATTGGTCTGATTCACCAAATTAAGTCATGTTAATGGTTGGATCTAACCAGATTTTTTCAGTGGAGGCCAAAGCCTACTGATTAGGTTCTGGGGCAAAATCGATTACTAGAAGTTGTTTAGAGAAACAACTGGTTAAGAACCTACCCATAGATGCACATGGGTTGACCAACCAAAGTTGGGCTCATGTGTAGTTTGTGTGGATTCTAATACCCATTAAGGAATTAAAGTAATTCCTCGAATTGGAGGTTGAGGCTACCAGTTCGTAAAAATATTGAGAAAAATTTTAGACTAAAGTCCAAGTCTTTAGTATTAATTTATGTACTAATAGAGGTCTGGTTTTTCTTTATACAGCTATGGCCACTACCCTGTCGCTCCGGTCATTATTAGATAATGACAAGCTCATGGGACCTAATTTCGATAGCTGATATCAAAAATTAAAAATTATCCTTGAGCATGAGCGGATCCTTTATATAGTAATGGATCCAGCACCTGAGGAGCCAGCTCCGAACGCTAGTAAGACGATCCGAGATACTTATCAGAAGTGGCTCAATGACCGCACTACCGTTCGATGTATTATGCTGGCAGCAATGAATGATGAGTTCAGCTGCAGGTTTGAGAACGCCCAGCCACAGGAGATGCTTCAAATATTGAACGACTCCTTTGGCACGCCTGACGATGTTGAAAGGCACAAAACTACTTGTGCCATTTTCAATGCTCGGATGAGGGATGGGGCCTCAGTCACTGATCATGTACTGTACATGATCGAGATGATTGAGCACCTAAGCAAATTGGGTTTTCCTCTGCATGAGCAGCTCGGTAAGGATGCGATCCTTAATTCCTTGCCCAAGTCCTTCCTCCCATTCCTTACTCATTTTCGAATGACAAAGCCCGCAGTAAACTACCATGGGTTGTTGGGGTTGCTGCAGAACTTTGAGAAGGATCACCAGCTCCATAAAGAGTCGGTGAATGTAGTGGGAGGGTCTTCTTCTCATCGTCGACCCTTTGGGAAGGGGAAGAAGAACAAGAAGAACAAGAACAAGAAGGTGCAGCCTCATGCTGGGATGGTTGCACAGGATCAGACCAAGAAGCGCAAGCCCGACCAGAGCCAGGTGGAGTGCTTCTTTTGCAAGAAGCAGGGGCATTGAAAGAGGAACTGTCCTCAATACATTGCCTCCCTGGACCCGAACAGGCCGAAGAAGAAGCAAGGTAATTATATGATAACTCCTTGCAACTTTTTTATTTGTGATACTACTGCCTGGGTATTGGATACTGGAAGCCCGTATCATATTTGTAATTCGATGCAGGGTCTGCAGGTCAGTAGGAGATTTGATGAAGGCGAGAGGTTCCTGAACGTTGGAGATGGAAGCAAAGTTCCAGTTCTAGCTTTAGGAATCATGAGTCTTGTAATCAATTCTCATAATGTAATTCCGAGTGAATGTCACTATTGTCCAAGCTTTTTATTAAATATTATTTCTGTAGGCCTTTTGGCCATGTACGGTTATGATTTTTTAATAAAAAAAAATATTTGCAATATCATTTTGAATGGTGTTACAATGTTTGTTGGACAATTAAATAATAGAATTTACTTACTATCACAGCCTGTTAATGTGGTTCAAAACTTCGGTAAACGCCCTAGAATAGATAATGTGTCAGAAGTCTACCTTTGGCACTGTAGGCTAGGTCATATCAATAAGAACAGGATAAACAGGTTAGCTCAAGAAGGAATTCTTGAACTTGGTGATTGTGAATCACTTCCAACCTGTGAGTCCTGTCTTCTTGGAAAGATGACCAAGTCACCTTTTACTGGAAAAGGTGAGCGAGCCAGTGAACTCTTGGGTCTGGTACATTCTGATGTATGTGGACCTATGAGCTCAAGTGCAAGAGGTGAATATTTCTACTTCATAACCTTCACAGATGACCTATCGAGGTATGGGTATGTCTACTTAATGAAGCATAAGTCGGAGTCGTTTGAAATATTCAAACTATTCCGAAATGAGGTAGAAAAACAAACTGGAAAGTGTACTAAAATTTTTCGATCTGATCGAGGAGGTGAATACCTTTCCAATGAGTTTCTGACGTATCTAGGGAAGAATGAGATTCTCTCTCAATGGACTCTTCTTAGAACACCACAGCATAATGGTGTGTTTGAAAGGAGCAATCAGACCTTATTGGATATGGTTCGATCCATGATGGGGTTTGCTGGTCTGCCGATCTTTCTCTGGGGATATGCGCTCGAATCGGCTTGTTACCTTCTAAATAGAGTTTCGAGTAAGTCTGTAGCCAAAATGCCATATGAGATATGGATAGGACGTAAGCCAGTACTCTCGCACCTTAGGGTTTGGGGGTGTCCGGCTTATGTTAAACATTTAATTACAGACAAGCTTGGACCTAGGTCTGACAAGTGTAATTTTATAGGGTACCCAAAAGAGATCAAAGGATATTATTTTTACCTTGCTGATGTACAAAAGATGTTTGTCAGCCTTAAGGCAATCTTTTTAGAAAAAGAGTTTCTTAGTGAAGGAACTGTTGCCTCTAAGGTCGAACTTGATGAAGTTCGACAGGTGAAAAAACTGACACATGTTACTGAACCTGAACTGGATTTGATTAGATCAGATCCGGAGCCCATTGATTATGCACCCTTAAGGCGGTCTGGTAGAGTACCACATCAACCGGACAGATACTATGGTTTCTTGATCCGGGATGGCGATCCTGTCAAACTTGATGAAAACGATGAGGATCCGATCACCTACATGAATGCAATGCAGAGACCTGACTCTGAGAAATGGCTAGAGGCCATGAAATTCGAAATGGAGTCCATGAAGGTCAACGATGTGTGGACAATGGTTGACTCACCCAAAGGAGTGAAACCCATAGGGTGTAAGTGGGTCTTCAAGAGGAAGAGGGGCGCAGACGAAAAGGTGGAGACCTATAAAGCCCGTCTGGTTGCCAAGGGATATCGTCAACATTATGGTATAGACTATGACGAGATGTTTTCTCCTGTGGCAATGCTCAAATCCATTCGGATTATGCTTGCGATAGCTGCCCATTTAGACTATGAAATCTGGTAGATGGATGTGAAGACAGCTTTTCTAAACGAAGAGCTGGATGAAGAGGTGTATATGATCAACCTGAAGGGTTCACATCCACAGATGAGTCTAAGGTATGCAAGCTACAAAGGTCCATTTATGGACTTAAGCAGGCATCTCGAAATTGAAACATACATTTTGATAGGATGATCAAAACGTATGGCTTCGTTAAGAACAGAGAAGAGCCCTGCATTTATAAGTGGGCTAATGGTTCAGTAGTAGTATTTCTTGTATTGTATGTGGATGATATTCTCTTAATCGAGAATGATGTCCCTGCATTACAGGGAATAAAGATTTGGCTATCGTCACAGTTCTCCATGAACGATCTAGGAGAAGCTTCCTACATCCTAGGGATGAGGATCTATAGGGATAGATCCAAAAGGTTGCTTGGCTTATCCCAGTCCACGTACATTGATACTATATTGAAAAGGTTCAGCATGGAGAATTTCAAGAAAGGCTATCTACCGATAGGCCATGGAATTTCTCTCTCGAAAAGGGATTGTCCGACAACACCTCAAGAGAGAGAGCGTATGGGTAGGATTCCATATGCTTCAGCAGTGGGATCTATCATGTACGCTATGACATGTACACGATCAGATGTGGCATACTCACTAGGGGTAGTGAGTAGATACCAATCTGATCCAGGAGAGAATTACTGGAAGGTTGTTAAAACCATCCTGAAGTATTTAAAAAATACTAAGGACCAGTGGCTTGTATATGGTGAATCGGACTTGAGACTTATAGGGTTTACAGACTCTAGTTTCCAGTCTGATCGCGATGACAGCAAGAGTGTGTCAGGATTTATTTTTACCCTTAATGGTGGGGCTGTCTGCTGGAAGAGTTTCAAGTAGCACACTGTGGCTGATTCAGTATGTGAGGTGGAGTATATTGCTGCATCAGATGCTGCCAAAGAAGCGGTGTGGCTAAAAAAATTCATCACCGAGCTCGGAGTAGCACCCTCCCTTATTGGTCCAGTTTTGCTCTACTGTGACAGCTCTGAAGCCATTGCTCAGGCGAAGGAACCGAAGGCACACCAGCGGATGAAGCATATTCTGCGCCGCTACCATCTCATCCAGGAGATCGTGGATCGAGGTGACGTCGACCTTCAGAAGATCGATGGGAAGGAGAACCTGACCGACCAATTCACTAAAGCCATTGCGGTGAAGGAGTTCAATGACTACAAGTCGAAGATGGGTATTAGATACTGCACCGATTGGCTTTAGGCCAAGTGGGAGATTGTTGGGAATAGTGTCCCAAAGCCAATCGTCAGCCTGTTGACGGTTGTGCTCCTTTTGTATTAGTACATGAATTATAAATAAATAAAAATTATTTTGGTATTTTTTTTATCACAAATGTTTCATCTTCTAATGAACTCCTGTGTTGTGGTGAAGTCCTTAGGACTATTTAGACTCGACAAAGGAGGATTTGTTGCTTAGTCCTTAAACCTGTTCGCGACCAAATGATACGTTGTTACCAAGGATGACAACGTTTATCGAGCATAGGTCATTGTGTGCCATATGGGTTGGTTATCCTCATAACCAAAGAGTGTGGAGACACTGGTATGGCATATAGGTGAGATATAATGGTACATCTACACTAAACATGACCGACTCTGGAGCTATTTCTGCTGTCAAGATTTGCTCCGATGGGATATGGGTATAAATATCCCTCCGACCTGAGACCGCCATGGTGACTTGCAAGCAACTCACTGCACTTAGGCACTGGACTACCTGAATTTCTAATTCAGTGACGGAAGGCTGCTAGGTGTAGTCAAGTACTTGACTTGTCGGTGCGTGTGTCAAGATGGGATTGACCACTCCAGTTTAGGAGTTGTGTACAGTCGTGTTTCAATTTAGCAAAACCTTGGCCAGGGTAGTCCAAGTGAGGAGTCATAGGACTAATTGAGTTGAGCACGATTCGGATGATCTCATCAGGATTGACAGTTTAACCCTGAGTCGTCCTAAATACAGGGGTCAAAAGGGATGAATTATACGGTAACCATATTCACATAGGTTATGAATGTTGCGATTGTGACTATTTGACCTATCTGATCGTCGGGTACCATTGCTAGATGGTCATTTCGATTAGTACAGGAATTGGTTCCTGTGCTACCGGCTTAGGTTCGAACCTACGGGGTCATACACATTAGAGGTTCCTTTCTGATCTGATGGCTGATTATGAGTCTTATGTGTCTGAGACTCTATGATTGAGAATTAGGATTCTCTGATCATGAGTTCCACACATTTTGGGTATCGGGGTCAAAATTTTGAATTTTAAATTTTGAATTTAAAATTTGAACTCTTTGATCAGGGCTTCATATCGATGGTCTCTGATGCCTAATTGCCCATCGGATTTGGACTCAATATTAATGAGAGGTTTAATTAATGATTTGATCACTAATTAACTTAATTTGATTGAGTAATTATTTTTAGATCAAGTCCAATTAAATTGGATTCAGTTTGGATTGACCCGATTAGGTTAAGTGTTGATCTAATCGCTAAGGTGGTTTAGTCCCTGATTTGATCAGGGGTTAGGCTTAGTTAATTCCTGATTTGATGAGAATTTTATTGAGCCTAATTAAGCCTAATTATGTTGGGTTTAATCTGGTCTAATTATGCTTAACCTATTTTAATTAGGTTGGCTCAATTTGAATCAAACTACCTTGTTTTAAATTCCCTGCGCCACCCAACTTCCTTGCGCCCATTTGAATTCACGAGAAGAAATTTTCTCGTGAATTTTCTCCCACGCAAAGCTCTCTCACACCCATGTTTCTGTGCGCCAATTATTTGGATTAACTTGGTTTGTTACCCATCCAAATTCAAAGGGGTTTTAAATTTGAATGGATAACCAAATAACCATGTGCCAGCTTATCCTCTTTTGTGCGCCCCATATTCCACACGAGAAATGGTTTCTCGTGAAAGTCTCCATGCACAAAAAAAAAAAAGGAAGACCACGCCATCTCTTCTTTCTCGCACAAATGGATGAGGATAAGATTGGTTGGCACTTGAATTCAAATTTGATTTGAATTCAAGTGAGCAACCACCTCTTCTTATCCACTCACACGCTTTCAACATCTCTTGCGATGTTTTATAAAATGAGAAAGGGAGGGGGCGTGGGCAAGAAAAAAAAAAGAAGAGATAAGGGGCGTGGGGAGGTTCTGGAAAAAATTTTGAAGTGTTCAAAATTTATCGAGAGGAGAGAAAAAGGAGAGAGAAGTGGGCGCAGGGTTTTTGGTGTGTACCCTAGGGTTTCTACCTAGGGTTCGGGAAGTGAGATTGGTGTGCCAAGAGTGTCGTGAGTCCACCAAATTTTAGGGAGAGATCCATCAGCCTCTCAACCAATCGTGCAGACAATCTGGAGCATCCAAAGAGTCGGCACACATCGATCGAAGGAGTTCGATCAACATCAGCTATCAAAAGGGTGAAATCACGAACTAGCATTCGTGAGGAGCCGATCAGACGGGAGCTTCGTGTGGACAATCCGCAGAGGTCAGACACTAGTGTGGCTGCGATGTGATGATCAGAGCCTCCCAACGGTGATCAGATTACGGTGATCGACTACCCACAAAAGGTGATGTGTTCTGAACACAGTACAGTAAAAAGTTTACTGTTTTAAATTTGAATTTTAAATTTAAATGTATGCTATTGTATCATATTTAAATTCTAGTGTAGGATTAATTAGTATTAATTAATGAGATTAATTAATAATTTCGCTGTAAAATAGTAATTTTAAAAAAGTTTTAAAATTACCATTTTGCCCCTGCATTGAATTTTTGCTTCAAATTCATGTTAATTAATTAGATTAATTAATAATTTTTACTGTAAAATAGTAATTTTAAAAAAATTTTAAAATTATCATTTTACCCCTGCACTGAATTTTTCCACAGCAACTTCTCGTAAATTTTCTCCCACTCAAAGGCCTTCCCACGCTCCACATTTGTGCGCCATATGGGTGGATAAAGATGGTTGGTTGGCCATTCAAATTCAAAAAAAAATTTGAATTTGAATGAGCAACCAATCCATGCGCCACCTAGCCTTATCCTTGCGCCATTTATTTTACACGAGAAAGAGTTTCTCGTGTAAATTCTCCACACACAAGAGAAGCCATGCCTCCTCTCTTCTCACGCATAGAGTGGATAGGAATGAGTTGGTTGGCATTTGAATTCAAATTCGATTTGAATTCAAATGAGCAACCACTTGTCTTTATCCTCTCACGCGGTAAAAATACTGCAAAGATGCGGTCTTGCATCATTTTAAAAAGAAGATAAGAGAGGGCGTGCGCATAGGATATCTGAGAAAAAAAAAAGGTGGCATGAGAGAGGTTTCTAGCATGAGAAAAGAAAAGAAAAGAAGAGAAAAGGAGAGAGAAGTGGGTGCACTCTTTTCTTGTGTACCCTAAGGTTTTGGCTTAGGGTTCAGGAAGTGAGAACGTGAGATACGAGTGTTGTGAGCCCACCAAACTTTAAGGAGAGCATCATCAACCTCTCTACCATCTTTGCTGATGATCTAGAGCATCTGAGAAGTCGGCAGACATCGATCGAAGGAGTTCGATCAACATCGACCATCAAAAAGGTACAGTCACGAACTAGCATTCGTGAGGAGCCGATCAGACTGAAAGCTTCATGTGGATGATCCACAGAGATCAGACACATTGTGTGGCTATGTAGCAATGATCAGATTCTTTCGACGGTGATCAGATTGCGACGATTGACTACCCGTACAAAGATAATGTATTCTAAACATATAACAGTAAATTGTTTACTGTTTAAATTTGAATTTCAAATTTAAATGTGTGCATGCTATATATCATATTTAGATCCTAGTGTAGAGTAAATACATGTTAATTAATTAGATTAATTAATAATTTTTACTGTAAAATAATAATTTGAAAAAATTTTAAAATTACCATTTTACCCCTGCACTCAAATTTTGCTTCAAATGGTATCAGAGCAAGGTTCTAAAATATGATATATATTTGCATGCATAGATTAAGTTGTAATCTAAAAGTTTAAATTTAAAATTTAAAATTCAAAATTTAAAATTTATTCGAAATTCAAAATTCAGAAATTTGAAATTCAAAATTTAAAATTTGAATTTTGAAATTTGAAATTTGAAATTCAAAATTAAAAATTCAATAATTTGAAATTCAAAATTTGAAATTTGAAATTTGGTTGAAATTTAAAATTTGAAATTCAAAATTTAAAATTTAAAATTTGAAATTCAAAATTTTAAAATTTAGAATTTGAAATTTATTTGAAATTTGAAATTCAAAATTTAAAATTTGAAATTTAAAATTTAAATTTTAAAATTAGTATATTTAGATATACTTGATCCAAGTAGCAAGTAGTCTAATTGGATTGGTTGCCATGGTCATCCAATCATAGGAGAAAAGTAAGGTTTAAAGGCCCTCTCCTCTCATTCAATGGGATTCTCCTATGGCGGTAGGGGTGCCGCTGTAATTATATCCCATGCAGATGAAGTAGCGAAAAGACTTAATTGTAAAGATTCAATTATAAAATTTATCATGAATATTTAGATTAGATCTAAAAAAATATTTATGACTTATTTTGATTGAGTTATTTTCTGTTATGTAATTAGCAATAGGATTGCTGTTTATGAAATGTGCTGATCTATTTGTGAAATGAGTCAACATATTTGGTGAACAAAAAATAATACCTTTCAAATTTGAAAATTATTTTTAAAATGTCAAATCCTGACCCATCAGCCCAAATACTTAATTAAAAGAATTAAGTATTGTCAAGTTGGTCTAGAATTGTGAATTAAGACCTAAGACAATTGCATAAACTTGTGGGTCAATGGGTTAGATGGATTAGGTCCATAATTGGGTTAGACCTAAGGTTAGCTTAAAGAAATGGACTAAATTAGAGTAATTGATCAAATCTAATCAAAAGTTGATTTAGATTAGGTCAAGGACACTCTAGACTCAACTCCAATAGTTGTAGTTGAATGGGTCCATGTCTTTAACTAGACCAAGATGGACTTAATTCATGGCTATGCGGTGGAACCCTATTTACTAAGTTGATCAAATTAAAACTAATGAACTGGTTGGTGTCTAAGGTAAGTTTGGTAGTTTGACCAGTGGTTCTTAAGTGGGAGCTACTTGCATTGATTCGATCTCTGACGAGTTAATGGCATATCCCCACCACGGATCTCACTTACCTGACCAACCTGGTGAGTTAGGTTTTGATTAGATCACTTGGTGATTAGGGCTCACCCATGTCATTAGGTAAATCAGTGTGACTGATTTAGGTGCTCCTAATGTCGGCTTTAATTAAATCCTTTTTAATCTGACTTGGTGAAGTCAGTGGAAGGATTGAAATTGGCTGGTTAATTTCTTCTCTTCTATCCTTTAATAAAATTCTCAAAAATTATTAGGTCTCTAAAATGATTAAGTTATAGTGATAACCAAGTCATAGCCTCCCATTAAGTGAGTGATAATGAGTCCATTAGTTTAATAATCACTGGAGACCCAAAGGCCTGGTTTTTATTGACTAATGGAATTATCATTCATAGTATGATAATTTGGTTGAGTCTTTCTGATGGTGGTTAGGTTGGCCGGCCAAAATCGGGTTTGATCATTTATTGGTTCGATTTACCAAATCAAGTCATGTTAATGGTTGGACCTAACCAGATCTTTTTAGTGGAGGCCAAAGCCTATTGATTAGGTTCTGGGGCAAAATAAATTACTAGAAGTTGTTTAAAGAAATAACTGGTTATGAACCTACCCATAGATGCACATGGGTTGACCAACCAAAGTTGGACTCGTATGTAGTCTGTGTGGATTCTAGTACCCACTAAGAAATTAAAATAATTCCTCGAATTAGAGGTTGAGGCTACCAGTTCGTAAAAATACTGAGAAAAACTTTAGACTAAAATTCAAGTCTTTAGTATTAATAATTTATATACTAATAGAGGTCTAGTTTTTCTTTATGCAGCTATGGCTACTACCTTGTCACTTCGATCATTATTAGATAATGACAAGCTCATGGAACCTAATTTCGATAGCTGGTATCAAAAATTAAAAATCATCCTTGAGCATGAGCGGATCCTTTATGTAGTAACGGATCCGGCACCTAAGGAGCTAGCCCCGAACATTAGAGGGACGGTCCGAGACACTTATCAGAAGTGGCTCAACGATCGCACCACCGTTCGGTGCATAATGCTGGCAGCAATGAATGATGAGTTCAGCCACAGGTTTGAGAACACCCAGCTGCAGGAGATGCTTCAAATATTGAACGACTCTTTTGGCACGTCTGACGATGTTGAAAGGCACAAAACTAGTTGTGCCATTTTTAATGCTCAGATGAAGGATGGGACTTCAATCACTGATCATGTACTGTACATGATCGAAATGATTGAGCACCTAAGTAAACTGGACTTTTCCTTGCACGAGCAGCTCAGTAAGGATGCGATCCTTAATTCTTTGCCCAAGTTCTTCCTCTTTTTTCTTACTCATTTTCAAATGACAAAGCCTGCAGTGAACTACCATGGCTTGTTGGGGTTGCTGCAGAACTTTGAGAAGGACCACCAGCTCCATAAGGAGTCGGTGAATTTTGTGGGAGGATCTTCTTCTGGTCGTCGATCCTTTAAGAAAGGGAAGAAGAACAAAAAGAAGAAGAACAAGAAGATGCAGCCGCATGCTGGGACGTCAGCACAGGGTCAGACCAAGAAGCGCAAGCCTGACCAGAGCCAGGCGGAGTGCTTCTTTTACAAGAAGCAGGGGCACTGGAAGAGGAACTGTCCTCTATACATTGCCTCCTTGGATCCGAACAGGTTAAAGAAGAAGCAAGGTAATTATATGATAACACCTTATAACTTTTTCATTTGTGATACTACTGCCTGGGTATTGGATACTGGAAGTCCTTATCATATTTGCAATTCGATGCAGGGTCTGTAGGTCAGTAGGAGATTTGATGAAGGCGAGAGGTTCCTGAACGTTGGAGATGGAAGTAAAGTTCCAGTTCTAGCTTTAAGAATCATGAACCTTGTAATCAATTCTCGTAATGTAATTTTGAGTGAATATCACTATTGTCCAAACTTTTTATTAAATATTATTTTTGTAGGCCTTTTGGCCATGTACGGTTATGAATTTTTAATAAAAAGAAATATTTGCAATATCATTTTGAATGATGTTACAATGTTTGTTGGACAACTAAATAATAAAATTTACTTACTATCACAACCTATTAATGTGGTTCAAACGTTTGGTAAATGCCCTAGAATAGATAATATGTCAGAAGTCTACCTTTGGCACTGTAGGTTAGGTCATATCAATAAGAACAGGATAAACAGGTTGGCTCAAGAAGGAATTCTTGAAGTTGGTGATTGTGAATCACTTCCAACCTGTGAGTCCTGTCTTCTTGGAAAGATGACCATGTCACCTTTTACTGGAAAAGGTGAGAGAGCTAGTGAACTCTTGGGTCTGGTACATTTTGATGTATGTGGACCCATGAGCTCAAGTGCAAGAGGTGGATATTTCTACTTCATAACCTTCACAGACGACCTATCGAGGTATGGGTATATCTACTTAATGATGCATAAGTCGGAGTCATTTGAAATGTTCAAACTATTCTGAAATGAGGTAGAAAAATAAACTAAAAAGTGTATTAAAACTCTTCGATCTGATCGAGGAGGTGAATACCTTTCCAATGAGTTTCTAACATATCTTGGGGAGAATGGGATTTTCTCTCAGTGGACTCCTCCTGGAACACCACAGCATAATGGTGTATCTGAAAGGAAGAATCGGACCTTGTTGGATATGGTTCGATCCATGATGGGGTTTGCTGGTCTGTCGATCTTTCTCTGGGGATATGCGCTCGAATTGGTTTGTTACCTTCTAAATAGGGTTCCGAGTAAGTCTGTAATCAAAATGCCATATGAGATATGGATAGGACGTAAGCCAGTACTCTCGTACCTTAAGATTTGGGGATGTCCAGCTTATGTTAAACGTTTAATTACGGACAAGCTTGGACCTAGGTCTGACAAGTGTAATTTCATAAGGTACCCAAAAGAGACCAAAGGGTATTATTTCTACCTAGTTGATGAGCAAAGGGTGTTTGTCAGCCATAAGGCAATCTTTTTAGAAAAAGAGTTCCTTGGTGAAGGGACTATTGCCTCTAAGGTCGAACTTGAGGAAGTTCAGCAGGTGAAAAAATCGATACAAGTTACTGAACCTAAATCGAATTTGGTTAGATCAGATCCGGAGCCCATTGTTCCTGCACCCTTAAGGTGGTCTGGTAGAGTACCACATCAACTAGACAGATACTATGGTTTCTTGGTCCGGAACGACGATCCTGTCGAACTTGATGAAAATGATGAGGATCCGATCACCTACATGGATGCAATGCAGAGACCTGACTCTGAGAAATGGCTAGAGGCCATGAAATTCAAAATGGAGTCCATGAAGGTCAACGATGTGTGGACATTGGTTGACCCACCCAAAGGAGTAAAACCCATAGGGTGTAAGTGGATCTTCAAGAGGAAGAGAGGCACAGACGGAAAGGTGGAGACCTATAAAGCCCGTCTGGTTGCCAAGGGATATCGTCAACGTTATGGTATAGACTATGATGAGATATTTTCTCCTGTGGCAATGCTCAAATCCATTCGGATTATACTTGCGATAGCTGCCCATCTTGACTTTGAAATCTGGCAGATGGATGTGAAGATAGCTTTCCTAAATGGAGAGCTGGACGAAGAAGTGTATATGATACAACCTGAAGGATTCACATCCACAGATGAGTCTAAGGTGTGCAAGCTACAGAGGTCCATTTATGGACTTAAGCAGGCATCCCGGAGTTGGAACATACATTTTCATAGAACAATCAAGACGTATGGCTTCGTTAAGAATGGAGAAGAGCCCTGTATTTATAAGTGGGCTAATAGTCCAGTAGTAGTATTTCTTATATCGTATGTGGATGACATTCTCTTAATCGAGAATGATGTCCCTGCATTACAGGGAATAAAGATTTGGCTGTCATCACAGTTCTCCATGAAAGATTTGGGAGAAGCTTCCTACATCCTAGGGATGAAGATCTATAGGGATAGATCTAAAAGGTTGCTTGGCTTATCCCAGTCTATGTACATTGATACTATGCTGAAGAGGTTCAGCATGAAGAATTTCAAGAAAGGCTATCTACCGATAGGCCATAGAATTTCTCTCTCGAAGAGGGATTATCCGACAACACCTCAAGAGAGAGAGCGTATGGATAGAATTTCATATGCTTCGGCAGTAGGATCTATCATGTACGCCATGATATGTATACGACCAGATGTGGCATACTCACTAGGGGTAGTGAGTAGATACCAATCTGATCCAGAAGAGAATCACTGGAAGGTTATTAAAACCATCCTAAAGTATTTAAGAAATACTAAGGACCAGTGGCTTGTTTATGGTGATCGGACTTGAGATTTATCGGGTTTACAGACTCTAGTTTTCAGTCTGATCATGATGACAGCAAGAGTGTGTCAAGATTTATTTTTATCCTTTATGGTGGGGCTGTCTGCTGGAAGAGTTTCAAGCAGCACACTGTGGCTGATTCAGTTTGCAAGGCAGAGTATGTCGCTGCATCATATGCTGCCAAGAAGCAATGTGGCTGAGAAAATTCATCACCGAGCTCGAAGTAGCACCCTCCCTTGTTGGTCCAGTTCTGCTCTACTGTGACAGCTCTGGAGCCATTGCTCAGGCAAAGGAACCGAAGGCACATCAGTGGACGAAGCATATTTTGCGCCGCTACCATCTCATTCGAGAAATCATGGATCGAGGTGACGTCGACCTTCAGAAGATCGATGGAAAGGAGAATCTAGCCGACCCATTCACTAAAGCCATTGCAGTGAAGGAGTTCGACGACTTCAAGTCAAAGATGGGTATTAGATACTGCACCGATTGGCTTTAGGCCAAGTGGGAGATTGTTGGGAATAGTATCCCAAAGTCAATCGTCAGTCTGTTGACGGTTGTGCTCATTCTTGTATTAGTATATGAATTATAAATAAATAAAAATTATTTTGATATTTTCATCACAAATTATTTCATCTTCTAATGAACTCCTGTGTTGTGGTGAAGTCCTTAGGACTATTTAAACTTGACAAAGGAGGATTTGTCGTTTAGTCCTTAAACCTGTTCACGACCAAATGATACGTTGTTACCAAGGACAATAACGTTTATCAAGCATAGGTCATTGTGTGCCATATAGGTTGGTTGTCCTCTTAACCAAAGAGTGTGGAGACACTGGTATGGCATACAGGTGAGATGTAAGGGTACATCTGCACTGAACGTGACCGACTCCGGAGCTATTTCTATTGTCAAAATTTGCTCTGATGGGATATGGGTATAACTGTCCCTCCGACCTGAGACCGCCACGGTAACTTGCAAGCAACTCACTGCACTTAGGCACTGGACTACCTGAATTTCTAATTCAGTGACGGAAGGCTGCTGGGTGTAGTCAAGTACTTGACTTGTCGGTGCATGTGTCAAGATGGGATTGACCACTCCAATTTAGGAGCTGTGTACAGTCATATTTTAATTTAGCAAAATCTTGACCAGGGTAGTCCTAGTAAGGAGTCACAGGACTGTTTGAATTGAGCACGATTCGGATGATCTAATCAGGGTTGACAGTTTAATCCTGAGTCATCCTATACACAGGGGTCAAAAGAGATGAATTATACAGTAACCATATTCACGTAGGTTTTGAGTATTGTGATTGTGACTATTCGATCTATTTGGATGTCGGGTATCATTGTTAGATGGTCATTTTGATTAGTACAGGAATTGGTTCCTGTGCTATCGATTTAGGTTCGAACCTGCGGGGTCACACATATTAGAGGTTCCTATTAGATCTGATGGTTGATGAAGAGTCCTAATGCTCGTGGACTATGAGTCCTACATGTCTGAGACTCTGTGATCGAGAATCAGGATTCTCTGATCATGAGTCCCACATATTTTGTGTACCGGGGTCAAGAGTCCCACTGGTTTGGGACTCTTCGATCAAGGTTTCATATCGATGGATTTTGATACCCGATTGCCCATCGAATTTAGACTCAGTATTTATGAGAGGTTTAATTAGTAATTTGATCACTAATTAACTCAATTTGATTGAGTAATTATTTTTGAATCAAGTCCAATTGAATTGGATTCAGTTGGGTTTGACCCGATTAGGTTGTGTTGTCCTAATCATCGAAGTGGTTTGGTCCCTGATTTGATCAGGGATTGGGCTTAGTCAATTTTTAATTTGATTAGAATTTTATTGAGCCTAATTAAGCCTAATTAAGTTGAGTTTAATTTAGTCTAATTGTGCTTAACCTATTTTGATTAGGTTGGCTCAATTAGGTTCAAACCACCTTGACTTTTCTCCCTGTGCCACCTCACTTCTTCTGTGCTCATTTGAATTCACGAGAAGCAACTTCTCGTGAATTTTCTCCCACACAAAGGCCTTCCCATGCCCCACATTTGTGTGCCATATGGGTGGATAAAGATGGTTGGTTGGCCATTCAAATTCAAAAGAAAGTTTGAATTTGAATGAGCAACCAATCCATGCGCCACCTAGCCTTATCCTTGCGCCATTTGTTTTACACGAGAAAGAGTTTCTCGTGTAAATTCTCTATGCACAAGAGAAGCCATGCCTCCTCTCTTCTCATGCGTAGAGTGGATAGGAATGAGTTGGTTGGCATTTGAATTCAAATTCAATTTGAATTCGAATGAGCAACCACTTATCTTTATCCTCTCACGCGGTAAAAATGCTGTACAGACGCAGTCTTGCATCATTTTAAAAAGGAGATAAGAGAGGGTGTGCGCATAGGATATCTGAGAAAAAAAAGGTGGCATGAGAGAGGTTTCTGGCATGAGAAAAGAAAAGAAAAGAAGAGAAAAGGAGAGAGAGAGAAGTGGGCGCACTCTTTTCTTGTGTACCCTAGGGTTTTGGCTTAGGATTCGGAAAGTGAGAACGTGAGCTACGAGTATCGTGAGCCCACCAAACTTCAGAGAGAGCATCATCAACCTCTCTACCATCTTTGCTGATGATCTAGAGTATTCAAGAAGTCAACAAACATCGATCAAAGGAGTTCGATCAACATCAGCCATCAAAAAGGTGCAGTCATGAACTAGCATTCGTGAGGAGCCGATCAGATCGAGAGCTTCGTGTGGATGATCCACAGAGGCCAGACATATTGTATGGCTGTGTAGTGATGATCAGACCCTCCCGACGGTGATCAGATTACGGCAATCGACTACCCACACAAAGATAATGTATTCTGAACATATAACAGTAAATTATTTACTGTTCAAATTTGAATTTCAAATTTAAATATGTGCATACTATATATCATATTTAGATCCTACTGTAGGATAAATATATGTTAATTAATTAGATTAATTAATAATTTTTACTATAAAATAATAATTTGAAAAAGTTTTAAAATTATCATTTTACCCCTGCACTCAAATTTTGCTTCACTCAAAGGATGGCTCAGAGCCACCAAAGGGATTACTAGGAGCTGAGTTACAGAGTTTGAGCATAGCTTTGACCTTCCAACAGCTCACTGATCTTTGACATCCTCCTCTCAAACCTCGATGATCTAGATATGGGATGATGCACATATCGAGAAGATCGTACAGAGCCTTCTTCACTAGCGACCTCAAAGCTTTCAAGATGTCATCCACGATATGGTGGTTGAGATTCTCTGAAATCCATATCTATGAGATCAGTTAAGCTTGTTGTCATAGCTATTGTTGGTGCGAGATTTTGGCCGACATCAAAGGAGCTAGAGCGAACAGTCGAGATCAATTTCTAAGGGGTGAGACCTGCAAGAAAAGTCATGGCTAGAGATAGCTGTTAGATGTGTGCCCTAGAAGCCAATCTTAGCTGACACATACCTTTATCTAGAGGATACTTTATACTTGACAGACAGTCTTTATAACCAATTATGTCATATGTGTTCATGATTTGTCCTAGAAATTAACAAAGATGATTTTGTATATTCTCAAGGTGTTAAAAATTTGAGACATATATCATTAGTGGTAAATTTCTAAATATTCTCGATCGAAAGATTGTCACGGAAGATAGTGGTCAATTCATTCAAGATTGATGCATGGATCACCTCTCTTTTGGACAGATGAGTCTCGAGTCTGCAGTGTAGAGATACTGAGATGAGAGTGCAAGTTGTTCTGTATAGACACTGGGATGAGAGTGCAAGTGATTCTTACAAAACAACTTGCACTGAGTGTGACCAACATGAAAAATCACTTGGATGTCTACTCACTCATCAGTAATTTTCTCAATGCTGCAATGGTATGACTGATCTTTTGACCTACGGTGTGTTGGCTATTCGCAACAAGGCTACTTAATTTGACTGCACGTTCTCTTGGTCCCTAGCCATTTGGATCCTTGCTGTGTATGTTGGCTATTATACATTCAGATTTGCTATTTGGAGTAGGATACATCTAGATAGAATCTATCGATCTTGATAGAAAAAGAGTAGTCCTATGTGATTCGCAAGACTGAGTTTAGAAAGTCTCTGATCAGAGAAAATGTGAATACTGAAAAAAAGTTTTCATGAGATTTACAAATGAACTCGAGTCGAGCAAATCTAAAATATGACTGACGTTGGGGTTTGACGAGTTCTCCATAATCTCAGTTTAGTTGAGATTCATGATAGAAAGATTGTATATTATATGATAACTATACCTAAAAATTTATATTTTTTATTCTGCTGGATTACCACTATATGCTACTAGACGTCATTGATAGATCGTGAGAACTCACTAGGATCATTTTCAGATCAACGATCCTTGTTAAGGTGAGTTGAAATCATTCTAACCTATCGAAAGAAGTTTCAATGATATATGAAGATCACTGTAGGTCTCACTACTAAATAAAATAGAACCTAAGAGGTAATACATAAAATGAGCATGATCTGATTAATAATTTGGATCATATTCAAATTATCAATCAGATTGATTGTTTCAATTTTGAAAACTGCTAATTTGTAAGTGTTACAGTTTTGGCAGCTGCTAATTATTAGCACAAGGACTCAATTGCAAGTATTATAATTTATTTTGAGACTAATTAAATTATGGATCAAATTTTAATTAATTTAAATTAGATTTAATTTAATCATATTTGATTTAATTTAATACTAATTAGATTTAATTATCCAAATCAGATTTGGATTACAATCATGATTGGATCAGGTTTGACAGCCTTTCGAATTTGATTCAATTCAAACTCAATTTGAATCCGATTGGGGCTAAATAAGAATCAAATTGAACCTAACTCTCAGAGCCCACTCTTATTGGGCTTCTCTCTCCAGATCTCATATAGAAAGAGAGAGGGCACATCTCCACACACGCCCCCTTTTTCTTCTTGCGCGCGTGAAAGATAAGGGGGTGCCAATAGTTGGCACCTCATCTTATCTGGGATTCTTTCTCCCCTTTGACTCATCTTTCCTTTTGAATTTGATTTAAAAGAAAAATATATCAGATAAGGATCAGTTTTGGGTGTGGGATGTTATTTTTGTGTGACAAAAATATTGGGAAAAGAAGGGATGCATGTTTACGTGCGTGAAAGAAAAAATGGACGCCCCTCCTCTATGTGTCATTCTTCCTTATCTTATTTTCTCTTGCTATTTGAATTTAATTCAAACTAAGAAAGACATTATATCTGAAAAGGAAGGGAGATGGACCAGATTTTTGTATGAAAAAAATCAAGAAAGAAAAGGGACGTGCGCTAATAAGGAGGAGAGGTTTTTTCTTGCCGCATAACTTTACATTAACGCCTCTTCTTCCTTCTTCCTACACCCCACACCCAAAAAAAAAAAATCTAAGGAGATTAGATCTAAAGAGAGAAAATTAAAGAGAGAGGAAGAGAAGAAGAAAGGTTTTTCTTCTCTTCTTGATGGTCTGATTCAGATCCCGTTAGATCTGTGCGAAAGAGTTCAGCAACGTTCATCTTCTTCGAGTTCCAAAAGAGGATTTAGATCCAAAGCTGAGGAGCGAGATCTGCAAGGTGCTAGTATACCAGTGGCCTCAATACTCTAATCAAACATCTCTGTTGCCCAGTTATGCAACCCAAGAGGGGGGGGTGAATTGGGTTTCTAAAAATTTTAAGCTTAACTTATGTCTTATGAAAAATGTTTGACAATAGCTAAATAAATAGGGAGAGTAAAGTTAATTCAAGGCTAATGGCTAAAAGCAAGAATGCAAGAGAATAATGAAGAGTTAAAGAAGAATAATTAGGCACAACACAAACAAAAAGATTTATAGTGGTTCGGTGCCAACCTTGCACCTACATCCACTCCCCAAGCTCCTACTTGAGAATTTCAATCCACTAACTTGTATTCAACCCGAATACAAACATCGAAAACTCTGACTCTAGCTATCCCAAGCTAGTTCACTTATTTTTCGAGTATAAGCCAACCCAATACACTCCGATTCAAGGTTCGGATCAACCTTCCCTTATTTTGGAACCCTTCCAAAACAAAAATACTAACTTAAACAGAGTATGACAATGAATAGCACAAAAAGTACAGAGAAAGCTCCTTTAATGAGCGTATGAGACTTTAAATATACTTTACTCAAGAAGAAGAAGACCCTTTTTTATTTTCTCAAGGTGGTTGGAGACTTGAATGTGCACTTGAGGAGTTGGTGAGCTTGGATTAAAGGCTTCTTGAATGCTTTGAGTGAGCTTTTGCTTAGGGCTGAAAAGTTAGCTTGAAATTCTCTTTTCAAAATCTCTCTTCTTAATTTTTCTTCATGATTCTCACCTTTTTGTCCCTTTTGCAGCTTCAAGAAATAGTGAAAAATATTCTAGGCTGAAATAGAGCCGTTAGACCACATTAAATGAGTATTAAAAGTACTTAAAATAGGTTAAAAACTAGCCGTTGCAGAACAATCCTGTCACAGGGGTCGACTCATGGGTCGACTCATGCCTGGGGGTCAACTCATGGGTCGACCTCTGTGGAAAAATATCAGAAAATGAGAAGGGAAGCAAGGTTCTATAAAATTGGCCCAAAACCCGCAGAGGTCGACTCATGGGTCGACTCATGCCTTGGGGGTCGACTCATGGGTCGACTCACAGAGTGTGCCAAATTTGTGTCGGCCAAGAATTCAGCGTGCCAATCATCTCATGTGCCATGAGTCGACTCATGGGTCGACTCATGTTTTTCAAACATGCATATCTTTCAAAATACAAGTCCAAAAATAATAAAATTTTCACCAATGGATCACAAATCTTTTGTTCTATCACTTGATGCTTTCAAATCAGAGTTTGATAAAATTATGATTTTTCCTCTGAAGTGCAATAAGTCTTTTTCAAGCGAAAAATATTAGTACCCTTTCAAATACTTTGTAATCATTAAAATCAATCCAAGGAGCAACAATCTCCCTCTTTTTGATGATGACAAAATACTTGAACAAAAGCATATATATGAAACTATGAGCATGAATTTCAAAGGAACGAAATACATTATAGGTAGTTGAAGATAAATAAAAAATTTACTACCAACTTGAAAATTACTTATAAGTGCATTTGCTTGAAAAGAAGATTGATTCTTTTGGCATGTGATACATGTGCCTATTTGCTTGTGTTGCTTATTTGCATAAACAATTTGCCTATTGCTTAATAAATTAAAATTTTGCTCATTTGATTATATGATTTTGATATCAGAGCAAAATTTATTTTTGTTATCAGAGCAAAGCAGAATTTGCCTAAGAATTTTGAAAGTTGCTTATTTGAAAATATCTCATTTGCTCATTTGCTTGTTTTTCAAATTGCTTAGCATCTTGAAAATTTGCTCATTCTCATTTGATTATTTAATTTTGGTACCAGAGCATGTATAAGAATTAACTCATTTGCTTTGCTTAACAATTTACTCATTTTGCACAATTTACTCATTTTGCTTTTAATTCTTTTATTAATCTACTTTTGATTCTTTAATTTCTTCCCCTTTTTGACAGCATCAACAAAAAAAAACATTGTTTACTCCCCCTTTTTCTTTGAATATATTTTCTCTTTTTCTTTCTTTTGATGAAATTAATTTTACTAATGTTACTTCTTTAGCTTCTTTTACTAACAGTAATTTTACTAGCATTAATGTTTACTCCCCCTGAATACAGCAATCATAAAAGAATATACCATTGGATATCATAGATATGAAATAGCAATTCATAGTATTTTAAGCATGCACATAACTGAAAGTAACTCAAAGAGTAGATATATATATAATCAAAAAGTGACTGATAGCACATAGTTGTTCCAATACATATACCAAAATATAAAAGTCAATCAGTTAAGATCATTACATGGCCCAAAAGATAGATCCTAGAAAGAGACTAAAGACAAGACTAACAACAAGGATCTAGTAGAGCTCATGACTGGATGGATCAGAATCAGATGTATCAGAGATAGGGTGGGGAGATGAAGGATCACGACCAAGAACTCATCCTCTACCTCGTCTGCCTCTGCCACGAGTGGAGGTGCTGGCACGAGTAGGTGGGCGAGATGATCCTGAAGGCTGAGAAGCAATAGACTGAACTGTAAGAGAGAGCCTGATGGTGTCTAGAAGGTTCAGAGCTCTCAAAACAGACTGAAGCAGTATAGTGAACTGGGTGGATGCATGCTCACTAGAGCCTCTGATCTCTCTCCTCAGGAAATCAAATCCACTCTCCAATACTCCTCTAATTCTGGCTGCCTCCATAGATAGGTCTAAGACCTCAGTAGTGCACTCCTGTGGCTGTGGATGGGCCAGAGCTAACACTTGCCTCTGCAAGTCAAGTACACTCCCAGTCAGTCTCAATATGTAACCCTCAACCTGCTGAATGCGAACTGACTGATCTGAGATCATCTGGAATACAGTGGAGATGTGGGGGATCAAAGTCTGATCAGATGCATCAAATGATGTGGATCCCGGTGCAAAAGCTGAAGTGCCCCACTGTCGAGAAAGCAAGGAAGCCACACGCTGAGAGATCATCTCAATCTGGTCATCAGCCAATCTGATCTCTGAGGGAAAAGCTCTACTATCAGGCTGCTGAACTGGGGTGTGCCTCCTAGTGGACTATGAAGGGCCAGCCTCTTGATCTGAAACAAACTGGATGTCTGGAGATGCTGCCCTGATGTCATGGAGAGGAGATGAAGGACCTTCTTCCTCAGCTCTGTCCTCAACTCTTTCTTTTGCACCCTTAATCCAACCACCATCAGTCCTAGTAAATCTCATGCGATGCAAAGTATGTTTGGTTGATGGTGTCAGAGTGAGAAAGCCTAGCTGATGCCTCCCCCTCAAAACTAACTCCAAACCTCCTGAATACCAATGTGAGGGCCATACCAAAAGGCAGATGTGCCTTGGATCTATTCAGTGTTTCTCTCATGGCCTCTATCATTAATGCAGGGAGGTTTAGGGGGGTTTGGGTAATCACATGAAACATGATGCAGATGTCTCGGCCTGAAAGGAGGTCATGTCTACCACTTCTTGGGAAGAAAAATTTTATTACCAATTGATGTAGAATCCTCATTTCAATGGACAGGATCTTGGCTTCAAGTTTATTTAGGCTACCCGAGTAGGTTCCTCCTAAAATTACATTAATTCCTTCTTCCTTCACTGGGAGTTCCATGTTTGAATATCCCTCACAGGGTAAATGAAGAATCTCTCCCAGAATAACAGGATCTAAACAGATATCAATTTCCTTAACAGTGGATGTTACTGTTTCATTGCCATATGTAACTTCTTTAAGTGAACAGTAAAATTTCCAACCTTGGTTTTTGATCTTTGAACCAATGGAGAACCCTCTTTTTCAAAAAATCTGAAGTCAATATTTTTTTTGGGTTCTACCTTTCTAACAGATAAAGAAATTTTACTGGGGCTTAGTGGAAACTGAGAAGAACTTGGAGCAGATGCCAAAGCAGGAATGGAAGCAGAAGAGGTCTGAGAAGCTTGTCTTTTCCTACGCACGCCCTCTTCCAACTCACGGATCGATTTCCTTCTTTGAGGGAGTTCCATTTTTGGAGCCATTCTCACCACTAGAACAAGCAAGGAGACTTAGAAGATCAAATGTGTGAGGAGGTAGAGGGTTATTAGGGGATAAATAAGAATTTTTGGAGGAGAGAAACCCCGTTTTGAAAGAGAATGGTGGAAGCTAGGGCACGCTCCAACCGC